>NC_068439.1:17361591-17544091 GCF_023373465.1 Oncorhynchus keta
TGAGGGGCTGGCCGTAGTGCTGATAGTGGTACTGGTGGGGTGTCTGTGTATGGGGGAGGGGCTGGAGTGCAGGGAGGACAGGTCTTCAGGGTCCATGTGCCCCAGGAAACAGGGTCCCCCACCAGGCTGCTGCAGGAAGCCCACAAACAGAACACCCTGCTCTGCCGCATCCTGGATCTGGAGAGACACACACACACACACACACACACACACACACACACACACACACACACACACACACACACACACACACACACACACACACACACACACACACACGGTAGGCAGGTTTCCATTGACCCAGGTTTATTAGACAAAAGCAATGTCGCACAAAAAATAATTGCAATATGTATAATGGAAACAGCAGTCATAGGAGACATTTCCCAAAATATCTGTTGTATCTGTTCCACACTTTTTCAAAAAACGTTAACCAAATACAACCACAGCTTCTACACCTGCATTGCTTGTTGTTTGGGGTTTTAGGCTGGGTTTCTGTACAGCACTTTGAAATATCAGCTGATGTACGAAGGGCTATATAAATCAATATGATTTGATTTGAAACATAGGTATCAGGTCCATGTTTCGTAATTCATATTTTTTGAAGTATTGATCTTGGGCGAATGATTTAGTCAGAGCTAAATTACACAAAGCCACTCTATTAGTCTGCTGTAATACCCCACACAGTGACATGACAGACCAGGAGCTGTAATACCCCACACAGTGACATGACAGACCAGGAGCTGTAATACCCCACACAGTGACATGACAGACCAGGAGCTGTAATACCCCACACAGTGACATGACAGACCAGGAGCTGTAATATCCCACACAGTGACATGACAGACCAGGAGCTGTAATACCCCACACAGTGACATGACAGACCAGGAGCTGTAATACCCCACACAGTGACATGACAGACCAGGAGCTGTAATACCCCACACAGTGACATGACAGACCAGGAGCTGTAATACCCCACACAGTGACATGACAGACCAGGAGCTGTAATACCCCACACAGTGACATGACAGACCAGGAGCTGTAGGCGACTAATGTGATTGAGCCATTCAGATTCATGCAGCGATCTGTCGTTAGGCACGTCAACACACAGGATTGATGGGCAGCTACAGAAATAGAAACGGCCCGGGCTATATTTCTAATTATAAACTGGGTGGTTTTAGCCCCGAATGCTGATTGGCTGAAAGCCATGATATATTAGACCATATACCATGGGTATAACAAAAATATACTTTTTACTGTTCTAATTACATTGGTAACCAGTTTATAATAGCAATAAGGCACATTGGGGGTTTGTAGTATATGGCCAGTATAACATGGCTAATGGTTGTATCCAGGCACTCTGTGGTGCGTCGTGAAAGAACAGCCCTTAGCCGTGGTATATTGGTCATATACCACATCTCCTCGGGTCTTATTGCTTAATTCTGTATTCTAATAGCTACACATCTGGCCAGTGGGGCCTTTGGCTTCCATTGTCAGTTAGCTCTGGTGTACTGTTCTGTGAATGACATGCTTGGTATATTGATTCACATACGTCATTTACACACTCACCAACACAGAGGCTCATTTACACAATAGACATTATGCAAAATAAGAGCCAATCTAATCTACCCTAAAGATCAAATATTCTAATGACAAAGGAACCTAATTATCCACTGTGTGTGTGTGTGTGTGTGTGTGTGTGTATATGTGTGTGTGTGTCTGTCATTCTCCTTCTCCCTCACACGGAGCTCCTCTGGTTAATTGTCAGTTGATATTAACGCTGACAGTTTGAGTGGGGCTCGTCAGAGAGAACACAGAATGCTAACTACCACACAAAATAATGAGACCTCTTTCCCCATTATCATCCCTCCACCAATCACAATCAACACAAAGACAATCAACACACACACATTTTGTGGGGCGAGACAGATGAATAAGGGAGACACTGAACAGACACTGCCCACCACTTCAGTCTGTCAAGATTGGGGTGAAAATACTAAATATATGCGTGCGTGTGTCACACACTCCCACCCAAAGGTTCATTATACCTCCTTGACATTTACTTATTCATATTTAGTGTGTGCGTGTATGTGTATCATAGGGAAGCAGTGCCCACCTCTGCAGTGTGATAAGACTGGTCTCTCTGTCCCTCACTCTCCTATTGGCTCCTGTCTGTGGTTCTTTTCAGCTATTTCCTGGCAGCCAGGCTGCTATCTGATTGCCTATTCATGTCATGCTGCCTAACCATATCACATTATACTGAGCCCTGTGCATTTCAATCCAATCACCGCTCCCCTTTGTGCTCTGACTGTTCACTTCTCATGGTCACTGTAGAATGAGATAAATTCACTACTATATTGTTATACTAAGAGAGCTTTTGTGGTTGTTAAATTATGATGTCACAGCTGATAGTGACATTACGGCGGCATCTCAATAGTTTAAAGTGGCTTCCTCTCCTAACTTCTCCTTTTCTTTCCTCCACTCCATCTACATGGACCTAAAGAATGATACAGGTGTACATAACCAGTAGGGGAAGGAGCTGAGGAATGTAAGTTGCCATCCAAGGGAATTAGGATGAGCTTTCCCCTAGTCTCTTCTCTGTCAAATATTTAGGTTTCATTTTGGGGAGGAATTCCGGAGTGTAATGTCCCTTTAAGCTCAAATTTGGGAGGGATTTGTTGATCCTAGATCTGTGCCTATGGGCAACTCCTCTCAGAGTGGAGCTGAGTGGGAGTAGTAAACTGATCCTAGATCTGTGCTTTAGGACTAATGGTGACCTTCTTCACGTAGTTCTGGATGACATCCGGGTCGGGGGCCTGTTGACCCGCCACACACACGTCTGTCTCCAGGCGACGGCCTGCCCACATCAGCTGGGACTTCTCTGAACTGGAGAGAAATGAAAGAGGGATTAAGGAAGACATTAGCCTTTTTTAGATGTGTACCAAATGGCATCCTATTCCCTATATAGTGCACTACTTTGGCCAGGGCTCATAGTGGTCCATAGGGCTATGATCAAAAGTAGTGCACTATGTAGGGAATAGCCATTTAGGATGCATACTGACTTTCTTCTCAAAGAAACACATGAACGTGCAGAAAGGACTGACGAAGGTGTAGAAAGGACTGATGAACATGTAGAAAGGACTGATGAACATGTAGAAAGGACTGATGAACATGTAGAAAGGACTGATGAAGGTGTAGAAAGGACTGATGAATGTGTAGAAAGGACTGATGAACGTGCAGAAAGGACTGATGAACATGTAGAAAGGACTGATGAACATGGAGAAAGGACTGACGAAGGTGTAGAAAGGACTGATGAACATGTAGAAAGGACTGATGAACATGTAGAAAGGACTGATGAACGTGTAGAAAGGACTGATGAACATGTAGAAAGGACTGATGAAGGTGTAGAAAGGACTGATGAACGTGAAGAAATGACTGATGAACGTGCAGAAAGGACTGATGAAGGTGTAGAAAGGACTGATGAAGGTGTAGAAAGGACTGATGAAGGTGTAGAAAGGACTGATGAAGGTGTAGAAAGGACTGATGAACATGTAGAAAGGACTGATGAAGGTGTAGAAAGGACTGATGAAGGTGTAGAAAGGACTGATGAAGGTGTAGAAAGGACTGATGAAGGTGTAGAAAGGACTGATGAACGTGTAGAAAGGACTGATGAACATGTAGAAAGGACTGATGAACATGTAGAAAGGACTGATGAACATGTAGAAAGGACTGACGAACGTGTAGAAAGGACTGATGAATGTGTAGAAAGGACTGATGAATGTGTAGAAAGGACTGATGAACGTGTAGAAAGGACTGATGAAGGTGTAGAAAGGACTGATGAACGTGTAGAAAGGAATGATGAAAGTGTAGAAAGGACTGACGAAGGTGTAGAAAGGACTGACGAAGGTGTAGAAAGGACTGACGAAGGTGTAGAAAGGACTGAAGAAGGTGTAGAAAGGACTGATGAACGTGTAGAAAGGACTGACGAAGGTGTAGAAAGGACTAACGAAGGTGTAGAAAGGACTGACGAACGTGTAGAAAGGACTGACAAAGGTGTAGAAAGGACTGAAGGTGTAGAAAGGACTGATGAACGTGTAGAAAGGACTGATGAACGTGTAGAAAGGACTGATGAAGGTGTAGAAAGGACTGATGAACGTGTAGAAAGGACTGATGAACATGTAGAAAGGACTGATGAACATGGAGAAAGGACTGATGAATGTGTAGAAAGGACTGATGAATGTGTAGAAAGGACTGATGAACGTGTAGAAAGGACTGATGAAGGTGTAGAAAGGACTGATGAACGTGTAGAAAGGAATGATGAAAGTGTAGAAAGGACTGACGAAGGTGTAGAAAGGACTGACGAAGGTGTAGAAAGGACTGACGAAGGTGTAGAAAGGACTGAAGAAGGTGTAGAAAGGACTGATGAACGTGTAGAAAGGACTGACGAACATGTAGAAAGGACTGACGAAGGTATAGAAAGGACTAACGAAGGTGTAGAAAGGACTGACGAACGTGTAGAAAGGACTGACAAAGGTGTAGAAAGGACTGAAGGTGTAGAAAGGACTGATGAACGTGTAGAAAGGACTGATGAACGTGTAGAAAGGACTGATGAAGGTGTAGAAAGGACTGATGAACGTGTAGAAAGGACTGACGAACGTGTAGAAAGGACTGACGAACATGTAGAAAGGACTGACGAAGGTGTAGAAAGGACTAACGAAGGTGTAGAAAGGACTGACGAACGTGTAGAAAGGACTGACGAACGTGTAGAAAGGACTGAAGGTGTAGAAAGGACTGATGAACGTGTAGAAAGGACTGATGAACGTGTAGAAAGGACTGATGAATGTGTAGAAAGGACTGATGAAGGTGTAGAAAGGACTGATGAACATGTAGAAAGGACTGATGAAGGTGTAGAAAGGACTGATGAACGTGTAGAAAGGACTGACGGAGGTGTAGAAAGGACTGACGGAGGTGTAGAAAGGACTGACGAAGGTGTAGAAAGGACTGACGAAGGTGTAGAAAGGACTGACGAAGGTGTAGAAAGGACTGACGAAGGTGTAGAAAAGATTGACGAAGGTGTAGAAAAGATTGACGAAGGTGTAGAAAGGACTGACGAAGGTGTTGAAAGGACTGATGAAGGTGTAGAAAGGACTGATGAAGGTGTAGAAAGGACTGATGAACATGTAGAAAGGACTGATGAACGTGTAGAAAGGACTGACGAAGGTGTAGAAAGGACTAATGAACGTGTAGAAAGGACTGACGAAGGTGTAGAAAGGACTGATGAACGTGTAGAAAGGACTAATGAACGTGTAGAAAGGACTGATGAACGTGTAGAAAAGACTAATGAACGTGTAGAAAGGACTGACGAAGGTGTAGAAAGGACTGATGAACGTGTAGAAAGGACTGATGAACGTGTAGAAAGGACTGATGAACGTGTAGAAAGGACTGACGATGGTGTAGAAAGGACTGATGAACGTGTAGAAAGGACTAATGAAGGTGTAGAAAGGACTGATGAACGTGTAGAAAGGACTGATGAACGTGTAGAAAGGACTGATGAACGTGTAGAAAGGACTGATGAACGTGTAGAAAGGACTGATGAACGTGTAGAAAGGACTAATGAACATGTAGAAAGGACTGATGAACGTGTAGAAAGGACTGATGAACGTGTAGAAAGGACTGATGAACGTGTAGAAAGGACTGATGAAGGAGTGAACAAAACAATGGATCCTCATGTGCTGGAGCCTAGTCATCTCTTCTGCTTCAGGGAAATTATAACATGTTCAGACAGCATCTATAACATGTTCAGACAGCATCTATAACATGTTCAGACAGCATCTATAACATGTTCAGACAGCATCTATAACATGTTCAGACAGCATCTATAACATGTTCAGACAGCATCTATAACATGTTCAGACAGCATCTACAACATGTTCAGACAGCATCTATAACATGTTCAGACAGCATCTATAACATGTTCAGACAGCATCTACAACATCTTCAGACAGCGTCTATAACATCTTCAGACATCGTCTATAACATCTTCAGACATCGTCTATAACACATCTATAACATCTTCAGACAGTGTCTATAACATCTTCAGACAGTGTCTATAACACATCAATAGCCTCTTCAGACAGCGTCTATAACACATCTATAGCACCTTCAGACAGCGTCTATAACACATCTATAGCATCTTCAGACAGCATCTATAGCATGTTCGGACAGCATCTATAACACCTATAAAATGTTCAGACAACATCTATAGCATGTTCAGACAGCATCTATAACATGTTTAGACAGTTTTGAAACAGAAAACCGCAGTCACTCTGGTTTCTAAGGTTTCTGATGACAGCGTCCTGGGTGATAGGAGAAAATGAGGAAAGGAGAGGAGGAGAGTGGGATGGAATAGGAGGAGAGAGGGATGGAAGAGGAGGAGCAAGAACGAAAGGGGAATGATGTTAACGGAGAGACAAGGAGCGATAAGTGGATATATGGAAAGGAGAGAGATGGAGAGTAGAGATGGAGAGGAGAGAGAGGTGGAGAGAGAGATGGAGAGGAGAGAGATGGAGAGGAGAGATGGAGAGGGAGGAGAAAGATGAGAGAGAGATGGAGAGGAGAGAGAAATGGAGAGGAGAGAGAGATGGAGAGGAGAAAGATGGAGAGGAGAGAGATGGAGAGGAGAGTGATGGAGAGGAGATGGAGAGAAGAGAGATGGAGATGAGAGAGATGGAGAGAGATGGAGAGAGAGATGGATAGATGGAGAGGAGAGAGAGATGGAGAGGAGAGAGATTTAGAGGACAGATGGAGAAGACAGATGGAGAGGAGAGAGATGGAGAGGACAGATGGAGAGGACAGATAAGGAGGACAGATGAGGAGGACAGATGGAGAGGAGAGCGATGGAGAGGAGAGATGGAGAGGAGAGCAAGATGAAAGGAGAGCGAGATGAAGAGAGGAGAGCGAGATGGAGAGGAGAGCGAGATGGAGAGGAGGGGAGGCCTCATGGCTCCCCTCTCTTTGCACATTGTTCCCCTCCGGTGGGTGCTGAGGATACAATCAGCCGTCTCCACGGTGACAGGTGCCACTTGGCAGGAGGGGCATCAAAGGAGCAGCCAAGCACCCAACTATGTATGTGTGCGTGTGTGAGCAAGTGATCAAGAAAAATGGGGAGGGGGGTATGTTAGTATGTGTAAGCATATGTGTGTGGGAGTATGAAAGAAAAATATGCTGTATACATTTCCCATTCTACACATATGCTTCAAGAATTCCACGGTTGAGAATAGATCTCTCCCGAAAATCCCAGGAAGAGAATAGGATTCTGCTTCCATTTCACAGATTCTGTGGGTGAGAAAAGAATTCCGATGAGGCTCCTGCTGGTGAGAAAGGTCTTAGCTAACTATGTGTCTCTATGTTCTGTGTAGCAGTTATTGAATGAGGGAAATGAGAGTGAGTGTGTGTGTGTGTGTGTGTGTGTGTGTGTGTGTGTGTGTACAGAACAAGTATTTGATACACTGCTGATTTTGGAGGTTTTCCTACTTACAAAGCATGTAGAGGTCTGTAATTTTTATCATAGGTACACTTCAACTGTGAGAGATGGAATCTAAAAAATCCAGAAAATCACATTATATGATTTTTAAGCAATTAATTAGCATTTTATTGCATGACATAAGTATTTGATCACCTACCAACCAGTAAGAATTCCGGCTCTCACAGACCTGTTAGTTTTTCTTTAAGAAACACTCCTGTTCTCCACTCATTACCTGTATTCAGCCTGCAGGGTTGAAATATGCTTCTCTCTCTTTGTTTACGGAGGTGCTATCCTCAGATAATAGCATTGTTTGCTTTAACCGAAAAGCCTTTTTGAAATACAACAAGTGTAGCTTTAATTTGCTATCTTGCATGTGTGATTTAATGAAATATTGATTTTTATAGTAATTTATTTGAATTTGGAGCTCTACATTTCCCCTGGCTTTTGGCCAGGTGGGACGCTTTCACACAGTCTCCTCTGAACAGTTCATGTTGAGATGTGTCTGTTAGCATTTATTTGGGCTGCAATTTCTGAGGCTGATAACTCTAATGAACTTATCCTCTGCAGCAGAGGTAATTCTGGGTCTTCCTTTCCTGTGGTGGTCCCCATGAGAGCCAAGTTCATCATAGTGCTTGATAGTTTTTGCAACTGCACTTGAAGAAATTTGAAATGTTCCTGATTGACTGACCTTTACATCTTAACCTCTTCAACCTATGGGGGCGCTGTGTCATTATTGGATAAAAAGACGTGCCCGTTTTAAGCGCAATATTTTGTCACGAAAAGATGCTCGACTATGCATGGAATTGACAGCCTTGGAAAGACACAACTCTGACGTCTCCAAAACTGCAAAGATATTATCTGTGCGTGCCCCAGAACTAATGCAACAGGCGAAACCAAGATGAAGTTTCATACAGGAAATGCCCCGGATTCTGAAGGCGCTGTGTTCCAATGTCTCCTTATATGGCTGTGAATGCGCCAGGAATGAGCCTGCGCTTTCTGTATATTCCCCGAGGTGTCTGCAGCATTGTGACGTGTTTGTAGGCATATCATTGGAAGATTGACCATAAGAGACTACATTTACCTGGTGTCCTGCCCGGTGTCCTGTGTGCGTAATCTGTAAATCCATGCGCGTTCCATTTCTTCAGAATTGAAAGTAAACTGCCACGATGGATTTTATTGTCGATAGATATGTGAAAAACACCTTGAGGATTGATTCTAAACATCGTTTGCCATGTTTCTGTCGATATTATGGAGTTAATTTGGAAAAAAGTTTGCGTTTTAATGACTTATTATTATTTATTTTTTTTCCTTAACCAAACGCAATGAACAAAACGGAGCGATTAGTCGACACAAATAATATTTTTTGTAAAAACGGAACATTTGCTATCTGAGAGTCTCCTCATTGAAAACATCTGAAGTTCTTCAAAGGTAAATGATTTTATTTGAATGCTTTTATGGTTTTTGTGGAAAATGTTGCATGCTGAATGCTAATGCTAAATGGTACGTTAGCCATCAATACTGTTACACAAATGCTTGTTTTGCAATGGTTGAGAAGCATATTTTGAAAATCTGAGATGACAGTGTTGTTAACAAAAGGCTAAGCTTGAGAGCAAATAGATTAATTTCATTTCATTTGCGATTTTCATGAATAGTTAACGTTGTGTTATGCTAATGAGCTTGCTGATAGATTTACACAATCCTGGATACAGGTTTTTTTTCGTAGCTAAACGTGACGCAGAAAACGGAGCGATTTGTCCTAAACAAATAATCTTTCAGGAAAAACTGAACATTTGCTATCTGAGAGTCTCCTCATTGAAAACATCTGAAGTTCTTCAAAGGTTAATGATTTTATTTGAATGCTTTTATGGTTTTTGTGGAAAATGTTGCATGCTGAATGCTAATGCTAAATGGTACGTTATAGCCATCAATACTGTTACACCAATGCTTGTTTTGCAATGGTTGAGAAGCATATTTAGAAAATCTGAGATGACAGTGTTGTTAACAAAAGGCTAAGCTTGAGAGCAAATAGATTAATTTCATTTCATTTGCGATTTTCATGAATAGTTAACGTTGCGTTATGATAATGAGCTTGAGGCTGTAGTCACGATACCGGATCCGGGATGGCTCGACGCAAGAAGTTAAAGTAATGATGGACTGTCGTTTCTCTTTGCTTATTTGAACTGTTCTTGCCATAATATGGACTTGGTCTGTTACCAAATAGGGCTATCTTCTGTATACCTCCCCAAAACTGTTTGGCTCAAACGCATTAAGGACAGAAATTACACAAATTAACTTTTAACAAGGCACATCTGTTAATTGAAATGCATTCCAGGTGACTACATCATGAAGCTGGTTGAGAGAATGCCAAGAGTGTGCAAAGCAGTCATCAAGGCAAAGGGTGGCTTCTTTGAAGAATCTCAAATATAAAATATTTGTTTAACACTTTTTTGGTTACTACATGATTCCATATGTGTTATGTCATTGTTTTGATGTCTTCACTATTATTCTACAATGTAGAACATAGTAATAATAAAGAAAAACCCTTGAATGAGTAGGTGTGTCCAAAATGTTTGACTGGTACTGAATGTGTGTGTGTGTGTGTGTGTGTGTGTGTGTGTGTGTGTGTGTGTGTGTGTGTGTGTGTGTGTGTGTGTGTGTGTGTGTGTGTGTGTGTGTGTGTGTGTGTGTATGAGAGGGAGACTGTGTGTGTGTGTGAGAAAGAGTGCGTGAGTATGTGAGTGAGACTGTGTGTGTGTGCGTGTGTTTCTGTACCTGTGTGTCTCTCTGATGAGGACAGCTCTGTGTAGCTGGCGTTGGACGCGTGCAGGTCTGGGGCCACAGGGGTGGACGAAGGGATGGACGGCCACCAGGACAAAGCCCTGACCATACAGCTCCCTCACCTGGACTGGTAACTCTCTCACTGACGACAGACACAGTACTGACGACACAGACACCTCTGGGGAAAGAAAGAGTGTGTGAGTGTGAGAGAGAGAAAGCAAGTGTGTGTGTGTGTGTGTGTGTGTGTGTGTGTGTGTGTGTGTGTGTGTGTGTGTGTGTGTGTGTGTGTGTGTGTGTGTGTGTGTGTGTGTGTGTGTGTGTGTGTGTGTGTGTTGGAGAGAAAGTGTGTGTGAGTGGTAGACGGAGAAAAGGGGAGAGAGAATATGTGTGAGAGGGTTATGATTAGGGAGAGAGGGTGTTGGGAGAGAAGAGCGGAGAGAGACACACAGAGAGAGAGAGAGAGAAGAGGGGAACAGAGGGGGTGGCACACAGATCGAGCGAGAGAGAGGAGGGAGAACAGAGGGGGCCACAGAGAGAGAGAAGAGGGAGAACAGAGGGGGCAGAGAGAGAGAGAAGAGGGAGAACAGAGGGGGCAGACAGAGAGAGAGAAGAGGGGGAACAGAGGGGGAGACAGAGAGAGAGAAGAGGGAGAACAGAGGGGGGGCAGACAGAGAGAGAGAAGAGGGAGAACAGAGGGGGCACACAGAGAGAGGGAACAGGGGGCACACAAAGAGATAGAGGGAGAACAGAGGGGGCCACACAGAGAGAGAGAGGAGGGAGAACAGGGGGCACACAAAGAGATAGAGGGGGGGGGCACACAGAGAGAGATAGAGAGAAGAGGGAGAACAGAGGGGGGGCAGACAGAGAGAGATACGTGGGAGAACAGAGGGGGGGCACACAGAGAGAGGGAACAGGGGGGGCACACAAAGAGATAGAGGGAGAACAGAGGGGGGCCACACAGAGAGAGAGAGGAGGGAGAACAGGGGGGCACACAAAGAGATAGAGGGAGAACAGAGGGGGGGGGCACACAGAGAGCGAGAGAAGAGGGAGAACAGAGGGGGGGCCACACAGAGAGAGAGAGAAGAGAGAGAACAGAGGGGGAGCTACACAGAGAGAGGGAACAGAGGGGGGGCCACACACAGAGAGAGAAGAGAGAGAATAGAGGGGAAGCCACACAGAGAGAGAGAATAGAGGGGGAGCCACACAGAGAGAGGGAACAGAGGGGGGGCCACACAGAGAGAGGGAACAGAGAGGGGCCACACATAGAGAGGGAACAGAGGGGGGGCCACACAGAGAGAGAGAAGAGAGAGAACAGAGGGGGGCAACACAAAGAGAGGGAATAGAGGGGGAACCACACAGAGAGAGGGAACAGAGGGGGGGCCACACAGAGAGAGAGAGAAGAGAGAGAACAGAGGGGGGGCAACACAAAGAGAGGGAATAGAGGGGGGGCCACACAGAGAGAAAGAAGAGGGAGAACAGAGGGGGGGGCAGACAGAGAGAGAGAAGAGGGAGAACAGAGGGGGGGAGACAGAGAGAGAGAAGAGGGAGAACAGAGGGGGGAGACAGAGAGAGAGAAGAGGGAGAACAGAGGGGGGGCAGGCAGAGAGAGAGAAGAGGGAGAACAGAGGGGGGGCACAGAGAGAGAGAGAAGAGGGAGAACAGAAGGGGGGAGACAGAGAGAGAGAAGAGGGAGAACAGAGGGGGCAGACAGAGAGAGAGGAGGGAGAACAGAGAGGGGAGACAGAGAGAGAGAAGAGGGAGAACAGAGGGGGGGGGGAGACAGAGAGAGAGAAGAGGGATAACAGAGGGGGCAGGCAGAGAGAGAGAAGAGGGAGAACAGAGGGGGGGCACAGAGAGAGAAGAGGGAGAACAGAAGGGGGGAGACAGAGAGGGAGAAGAGGGAGAACAGAGGGGGGGCAGACAGAGAGAGAAAAGAGGGAGAGAAGAGAGGGGGCCACACAGAGAGAGAGAGAGAAGAGGGAGAACAGAAGGGGGGAGACAGAGAGGGAGAAGAGGGAGAACAGAGGGGGGGCAGACAGAGAGAGAGAAGAGGGAGAGAAGAGAGGGGGCACACAGAGAGAGAGAAGAGGGAGAACAGAGGGGAGGAGACAGCAGAGAGAGAGAAGGGGGAGAACAGAGGGGGAGACAGAGAGAGATAGAGGGAGAACAAAGGGGGGACAGAGAGAGATAGAGGGAGAACAGAAGGGGGCACACAGAGAGAGAGAACAGGGAGAACAGAAGGGGGGGCACACAGAGAGAGAGGACAGGGAGAACAGAAGGGGGGCACACAGAGAGAGAGAGCGTATTGTTTAGATATTATAGTTTGAATTGAATAATAACATGGCATCTTCATGATAAATCTGCTGCTGATTAAACCATAACTCCTGTTTTAACATGGTCATAACATGGATCATGTTCTATTTGATGTTCTATTCTATTTGCACACAAACACACACACGGTGCACACAAACACACACACGGTGCACACAAACACACATGCACAGAAGTAAACCACATCTGTTTTGCTCTTCCAGGGGCTGTGTACAATATCTCCCACAGTGCAGATTGTGTGTTCTTGTGTTTTCCTGCATGTGTGTGTGTGTGTGTGTGTGTGTGTGTGTGTGTGTGTGTGTGTGTGTGTGTGTGTGTGTGTGTGTGTGTGTGTGTGTGTGTGTGTGTGTGTGCTCTCTTTCTCTCCTTTGGCATGGGGATAGCATGGCTTACCTGTGATGTGTCTGTATTAGCGCTTACAGCTAGCAGGATCAGCTCATGGTTACCCCCATTACAGAACACAATGGAGAGAGGAGCCATTTGCTTCAATGGGACTAGAGGACTGCTTATCATATAGGCTCTAATCGTCATGGTTACCCCCATTACAGAACACAATGGAGAGAGGAGCCATTCGCTTCAATGGGACAAGAGGACTGCTTATCATATAGGCTCTAATCGTCATGGTTACCCCCATTACAGAACACAATGGAGAGAGGAGCCATTTGCTTCAATGGGACTAGAGGACTGCTTATCTTATAGGCTCTAATCGTCATGGTTACCCCCATTACAGAACACAATGGAGAGAGGAGCCATTCGCTTCAATGGGACGAGAGGACTGCTTATCATATAGGCTCTAATCGTCATGGTTACCCCCATTACAGAACACAATGGAGAGAGGAGCCATTTGCTTCAATGGGACTAGAGGACTGCTTATCTTATAGGCTCTAATCGTCATGGTTACCCCCATTACAGAACACAATGGAGAGAGGAGCCATTCGCTTTCAATGGGACGAGAGGACAGCTTATCTTACAGGCTCTAATCGTCATGGTTAACCCCAAGAGAACTATGCTGTGTTTGTGTTTCAAATAGTAATATCCCATGAGATGCATGTGTATATATACACAGTATATCACAAAAGTGAGTACACCCCTCACATTTTTGTAAATGTTTGATTATATCTTTTCATGTGACAACCCTGAAGAAATTACACTTTCCTACAATGTAAAGTAGTGAGTGTACAGATTGTATAACAGTGTAAATTTGCTGTCCCCTCAAAATATCTCAACACACAGCCATTAATGTCTAAACCACTGGCAACAAAAGTGAGTACACCCCTAAGTGAAAATGTCCAAATTGGGCCCAATTAGCCATTTTCCCTCCCCGGTGTCATGTGACTCGTTAGTGTTACAAGGTCTCAGGTGTGAATGGGGAGCAGGTGTGTTAAATTTGGTGTCATCGCTCTCACACTCCCTCATACTGACTGGTCACTGGAAGTTCAACATGGCACCTCATGGCAAAGAACTCTCTGAGGATCTGAAAAAAAGAATTGTTGCGCTACATAAAGATGGCCTGGGCTATAAGAAGATTGCCAAGACCCTGAAACTGAGCTGCAGCACGGTGGCCAAGACCATACAGCGGTTTAACTGGACAGGTTCCACTCAGAACAGGCCTCGCCATGGTCGACCAAAGTGCACGTGCTCAGCGTCATATCCAGAGGTTGTCTTTGGGAAATAGATGTATGAATGATGCCAGCATTGCTGCAGAGGTTGGAGGGGTGGGGGGTCAGCCTGTCAGTGCTCAGACCATACGCCGTACACTGCATCAAATTGGTCTGCATGGCTGTCATCCCAGAAGGAAGCCTCTTCTAAAGATGATGCACAAGAAAGCCCGCAAACAGTTTGCTGAAGACAAGCAGACTATGCTTCCTGGCTGATGTTTTGGTCACTTTTGAATGCCGGCGGTGCTTTCACTCTAGTGGTAGCATGAGACGGAGTCTACAACCCACACAAGTGGCTCAGGTAGTGCAGCTCATCCAGGATGGCACATCAATGCGAGATGTGGCAAGAAGGTTTGCTGTGTCTGTCAGTGTAGTGTCCAGAGCATGGAGGCGCTACCAGGAGACAGGCCAGTACATCAGGAGACGTGGAGGAGGCTGTAGGAGGGCAACAACCCAGCAGCAGGACCGCTACCTCCGCCTTTGTGCAAGGAGGAGTAGGAGGAGCACTGCCAGAGCCCTGCAAAATGACCTCCAGCAGGCCACAAATGTGCATGTGTCTGCTCAAACGGTCAGAAACAGACTCCATGAGGGTGGTATGAGGGCCCGACGTCCACAGGTGAGGGTTGTGCTTACAGTGCAACACCGTGCAGGACGTTTGGCATTTGCCAGGGAACACCAAGATTGGCAAATCCGTCACTGGCGCCCTGTGCTCTTCACAGATGAAAGCAGGTTCACACTGAGCACGTGACAGACGTGACAGAGTCTGGAGAAGCCATGGAGAACGTTCTGCTGCCTGGCAACATCCTCCAGCATGACCGGTTTGGAGGTGGATCAGTCATGGTGTGGGGTGGCATTTCTTTGGGGGGCCGCACAGCCCTCCATTTGCTCGCCAGAGGTAGCCTGACTGCCATTAGGTACCGAGATGAGATCCTCAGACCCCTTGTGAGACCATATGCTGGTGCGGTTGGCCCTGGGTTCCTCCTAATGCAAGACAATGCTAGACCTCATGTCGCTCGAGTGTGTCAGCAGTTGCTGCAAGAGGAAGGCATTGATGCTATGGACTGGCCCGCCCGTTCCCCAGACCTGAATCCAATTGAGCACATCTGGGACATCATGTCTCGCTCCATGCACCACAGACTGTCCAGGAGTTGACGGATGCTTTAGTCCAGGTCTGGGAGGAGAACTTTTTTAACAAATCAAAAACGGAAAAATTGGGCATGCAAAATTATTCAGCCCCCTTAAGTTAATACTTTGTAGCGCCACCTTTTGCTGTGATTGCAGCTGTAAGTCGCTTGGGGTATGTCTCTATCAGTTTTGCACATCGAGAGACTGACATTTTTTCCCATTCCTCCTTGCAAAACAGCTCGAGCTCATTGAGGTTGGATGGAGAGCATTTGTGAACAGCAGTTTTCAGTTCTTTCCACAAATTTTCGATTGGATTCAGGTCTGGACTTTGACTTGGCCATTGAAACACCTGGATATGTTTATTTTTGAACCATTCCATTGTAGATTTTGCTTTATGTTTTGGACCATTGTCTTGTTGGAAGACAAATCTCCGTCCCAGTCTCAGGTCTTTTGCAGACTCCATCAGGTTTTCTTCCAGAATGGTCCTGTATTTGGCTCCATCTATCTTCCCATCAATTTTAACCATCTTCCCTGTCCCTGCTGAAGAAAAGCAGGCCCAAACCATGATGCTGCCAACACCATGTTTGACAGTGGGGATGGTGTGTTCAGGGTGATGAAAAGTTCAATTTTGGTTTCATCTGACCAGAGCACCTTCTTCCACATGTTTGGTGTGTCTCCCAGGTGGCTTGTGGCAAACTTTAAACAACACTTTTTATGGATATCTTTAAGAAATGGCTTTCTTCTTGCCACTCTTCCATAAAGGCCAGATTTGTGCAATATACGACTGATTGTTGTCCTATGGACAGAGTCTCCCACCTCAGCTGTAGATCTCTGCAGTTCATCCAGAGTGATCATGGGCCTCTTGGCTGCATCTCTGATCAGTCTTCTCCTTGTATGAGCTGAAAGTTTAGAGGGACGGCCAGGTCTTGGTAGATTTGCAGTGGTCTGACACTCCTTCCATTTCAATATTATCGCTTGCACAGTGCTCCTTGGGATGTTTAAAGCTTGGGAAATCTTTTTGTATCCATATCCGGCTTTAAACTTCTTCACAACAGTATCTCGGACCTGCCTGGTGTGTTCCTTGTTCTTCATGATGCTCCCTGCGCTTTTAACGGACCTCTGAGACTATCACAGTGCAGGTGCATTTATACGGAGACTTGATTACACACAGGTGGATTGTATTTACATCATTAGTCATTTAGGTCAACATTGGATCATTCAGAGATCCTCACTGAACTTCTGGAGAGAGTTTGCTGCAGTGAAAGTAAAGGGGCTGAATAATTTTGCACGCCCAATTTTTCAGTTTTTGATTTGTTAAAAAAGTTTGAAATATCCAATAAATGTCGTTCCACTTCATGATTGTGTCCCACTTGTTGATTCTTCACAAAAAAATACAGTTTTATATCTTTATGTTTGAAGCCTGAAATGTGGCAAAAGGTCGCAAAGTTCAAGGGGGCCGAATACTTTCGCAAGGCACTGTATGTGTGAATTAAGGTGTGTGTGTGTGTGTCGCCTGTCTACATGCTTGTCATCCTCTCTCAATCCATCTCATTTGCATATGGGCCTGGAAAGAAGATTGTTTGAATAAATGAACTGCGCCACACAGAGACGTGTTAGCCATCTCATTCTCCATCTGTTCCCCAGACCATCATCTGGCCTGTTTCTCTCTCTCTCTCACACACACACACACACACACACACACACACACACACACACACACACACACACACACACACACACACACACACACACACACACACACACACACACACACACACACACACACACACACACACACACACACACACACACACACACACCTATCATGTAGAAACATAACTCAGACCATCATCTGGCCTGTTCTCTCTCTCTCTCTCACACACACACACACACACACACACACACACACACACACACACACACACACACACACACACACACACACACACACACACACACACACACACACACACACACACACACACACACACACACACACACACACCTATCATATAGAAACATAACTCAGACCATCTGAGGAGCTTATTTTCTGAACCACAACTTAATACATCAGATACTAAAACCTGAATCTACAAAGGGATTCAACCCACCCCCACCCCCACCCATCCCCCTCTCCCCTCACTCCATCTCTCTTTCTCGCTCTCCCTCCCTCCGGTTGTCATAACATCTGGAGATGAATACAATATGATTGTGTCACTAAACAGTCATTTAGGCATCATTATCTTAACACTCCTATTACAATAACCAGTAAGATATCCACAACACACTAGTCTAATTCCCCTGCAGGGACGGAGGGAGGGAGGGAGGGAGGAGGAGGAGTCATTTAATTTATATGTTTACCACAGTGTTTTTAAGAGGGCTATCATTCCGCTCTGCCAAAGGAACAGCTTGAGGCACAACTGGAAGTTCACAATGCCAGGTTCAGATAGTGGGAAAGTTGGAAACACTCTCCTCATGACTAGAGTTGTTGACCAGTGGGACAGATGGCCTCTCCTCATGACTAGAGTTGTTGACCAGTGGGACAGATGGCCTCTCCTCATGACTAGAGTTGTTGACCAGTGGGACAGATGGCCTCTCCTCATGACTAGAGTTGTTGACCAGTGGGACAGATGGCCTCTCCTCATGACTAGAGTTGTTGACCAGTGGGACAGATGGCCTCTCCTCATGACTAGAGTTGTTGACCAGTGGGACAGATGGCCTCTCCTCATGACTAGAGTTGTTGACCAGTGGGACAGATGGTCTCTCCTCATGACTAGAGTTGTTGACCAGTGGGACAGATGGTCTCTCATTCCTGTCATTATTGAAAGAGATCATGATACCTCACATCTCAAAATAGGGCTACTTAATGTTAGATCCCTTACTTCAAAGGCAATTATAGTCAATGAACTAATCACTGATCATAATCTTGATGTGATTGGCCTGACTGAAACATTGCTTAAGCCTGATGAATTTACTGTGTTAAATGAGGCCTCACCTCCTGGCTACACTAGTGACCATATCCCCCGTGCATCCCGCAAAGGCGGAGGTGTTGCTAACATTTACGATAGAAAATTTCAATTTACAAAAAAAAAAGACGTTTTCGTCTTTTGAGCTTCTAGTCATGAAATCTATGCAGCCTACTCAATCACTTTTTATAGCTACTGTTTACAGGCCTCCTGGGCCATATGCAGCGTTCCTCATTGAGTTCCCTGAATTCCTATCGGACCTTGTAGTCATAGCAGATAATAGTCTAATCTTTGGTGACTTTAATATTCACATGGAAAAGTCCACAGACCCACTCCAAAAGGCTTTCGGAGCCATCATCGACTCAGTGGGTTTTGTCCAACATGTCTCTGGACCCACTCACTGTCACAGTCATACGCTGGACCTAGTTTTGTCCCATGGAATAAATGTTGTGAATCTTAATGTTTTTCCTCATAATCCTGGACTATCGGACCACCATTTTATTACGTTTGCAATTGCAACAAATAATCTGCTCAGACCCCAACCAAGGAACATCAAAAGTCGTGCTATAAATTCACAGACAACACAAAGATTCCTTGATGTCCTTCCAGATTCCCTCTGTCTACCCAAGGACGCCAGAGGACAAAAATCAGTTAACCACCTAACTGAGGAACTCAATTTAACCTTGCGCAATACCCTAGATGCAGTTGCACCCCTAAAAACTAAAAACATTTCTCATAAGAAACTAGCTCCCTGGTACACAGAAAATACCCGAGCTCTGAAGCAAGCTTCCAGAAAATTGGAGCGGAAATGGCGCCACACCAAACTGGAAGTCTTCCGACTAGCTTGGAAAGACAGTACCGTGCAGTACCGAAGAGCCCTTACTGCTGCTCGATCATCCTATTTTTCTAATTTAATTGAGGAAAATAAGAACAATCCGAAATTCCTTTTTGATACTGTGCTCCTAGACCTTAGTGCTGCTTTTGATACCATCGATCACCACATTCTTTTGGAGAGATTGGAAACCCAAATTGGTCTACACGGACAAGTTCTGGTCTGGTTTAGATCTTATCTGTCGGAAAGATATCAGTTTGTCTTTGTGAATGGTTTGTCTTCTGATAAATCAACTGTAAATTTCGGTGTTCCTCAAGGTTCCGTTTTAGGACCACTATTGTTTTCACTATATATTTTACCTCTTGGGGATGTTATTCGAAAACATAATGTTAACTTTCACTGCAATGCGGATGACACACAGCTGTACATTTCAATGAAACATGGTGAAGCCCCAAAATTGCCCTTGCTAGAAGCATGTGTTTCAGACATAAGGAAGTGGATGGCCCAGGAGTGGGAAGGTGAACAGAAAGGCTCTGGAGCAACGAACCGCCCTTGCTGTCTCTGCCTGGCCGGTTCCCCTCTTTCCACTGGGATTCTCTGCCTCTAGCCCTATTACAGGGGCTGAGTCACTGGCTTACTGGGGCTCTCTCATGCCGTCCCTGGAAGGGGTGCGTCACCTGAGTGGGTTGATTCACTGATGTGGTCATCCTGTCTGGGTTGGCACCCCCCCTTGGGTTGTGCCATGGCGGAGATCTTTGTGGGCTATACTCAGCCTTGTCTCAGGATGGTAAGTTGGTGGTTGAAGATATCCCTCTAATGGTGTGGGGGCTGTGCTTTGGCAAAGTGGGTGGGGTTATATCCTTCCTGTTTGGCCCTGTCCAGGGGTGTCCTCGGATGGGGCCACAGTGTCTCCTGACCCCTCCTGTCTCAGCCTCCAGTATTTATGCTGCAGTAGTTTGTGTCGGGGTGCTAGGGTCAGTTTGTTATATCTGGAGTACTTCTCCTGTCCTATTCGGTGTCCTGTGTGAATCTAAGTGTGCGTTCTCCAATTCTCTCCTTCTCTCTTTCTTTCTCTCTCTCGGAGGACCTGAGCCCTAGGACCATGCCCCAGGACTACCTGACATGATGACATGATGACTCCTTGCTGTCCACCTGGCTGTGCTGCTGCTCCAGTTTCAACTGACCTGAGCCCTAGGACCATGCCCCAGGACTACCTGACATGATGACTCCTTGCTGTCCCCAGTCCACCTGACCGTGCTGCTGCTCCAGGTTCAACTGTTCTGCCTTATTATTATTCGACCATGCTGGTCATTTATGAACATTTGAACCTCTTGGCCATGTTCTGTTATAATCTCCACCCGGCACAGCCAGAAGAGGACTGGCCACCCCACATAGCCTGGTTCCTCTCTAGGTTTCTTCCTAGGTTTTGGCCTTTCTAGGGAGTTTTTCCAAGCCACCTGCATTGCTTGCTGTTTTGGGTTTTAGGCTGGGTTTCTGTACAGCACTTTGAGATATCAGCTGATGTACGAAGGGCTATATAAATTGATTTGATTTGATGGGCCTCTCCTCATGCCTCTGGAGTTGTTGACCAGTGGGACAGATGGCCTCTCCTCATGCCTCTGGAGTTGTTGACCAGTGGGACAGATGGCCTCTCCTCATGACTAGAGTTGTTGACCAGTGGGACAGATGGCCTCTCCTCATGCCTCTGGAGTTGTTGACCAGTGGGACAGATGGCCTCTCCTCATGCCTCTGGAGTTGTTGACCAGTGGGACAGATGGCCTCTCCTCATGACTAGAGTTGTTGACCAGTGGGATAGATGGCCTCTCCTCATGCCTCTGGAGTTGTTGACCAGTGGGATAGATGGCCTCTCCTCATGCCTCTGGAGTTGTTGACCAGTGGGACAGATGGCCTCTCCTCATGACTAGAGTTGTTGACCAGTGGGATAGATGGCCTCTCCTCATGACTAGAGTTGTTGACCAGTGGGACAGATGGCCTCTTCTCATGACTAGAGTTGTTGACCAGTGGGACAGATGGCCTCTTCTCATGACTAGAGTTGTTGACCAGTGGGATAGATGGCCTCTCCTCATGCCTCTGGAGTTGTTGACCAGTGGGACAGATGGCCTCTCCTCATTACTAGAGTTGTTGACCAGTGGGACAGATGGCCTCTCCTCATGACTAGAGTTGTTGACCAGTGGGATAGATGGCCTCTCCTCATGACTAGAGTTGTTGACCAGTGGGATAGATGGCCTCTCCTCATGACTAGAGTTGTTGACCAGTGGGACAGATGGCCTCTCCTCATGACTAGAGTTGTTGACCAGTGGGATAGATGGCCTCTCCTCATGACTAGAGTTGTTGACCAGTGGGATAGATGGCCTCTCCTCATGACTAGAGTTGTTGACCAGTGGGATAGATGGCCTCTTCTCATGACTAGAGTTGTTGACCAGTGGGACAGATGGCCTCTCCTCATGACTAGAGTTGTTGACCAGTGGGACAGATGGCCTCTCCTCATGACTAGAGTTGTTGACCAGTGGGATAGATGGCCTCTCCTCATGACTAGAGTTGTTGACCAGTGGGACAGATGGCCTCTCCTCATGACTAGAGTTGTTGACCAGTGGGATAGATGGCCTCTCCTCATGACTAGAGTTGTTGACCAGTGGGACAGATGGCCTCTCCTCATGACTAGAGTTGTTGACCAGTGGGACAGATGGCCTCTCCTCATGACTAGAGTTGTTGACCAGTGGGATAGATGGCCTCTCCTCATGACTAGAGTTGTTGACCAGTGGGATAGATGGAGGAAGTAGTGAATGACTGTTCAGTTGTTAATCAGCACTTCACTTTACCCACAGGCACTGGCCTGAGAGAAGACTGTCTGAGATCCAGCATGACAACCACTACACTCCAGAATGAGAATTGTGTGTGTGTGTGTGTGTGTGTGTGTGTGTGTGTGTGTGTGCGCGTCAAGAGTAAGTGGGTGGTGGGGATTATTACTCACTCCCACCCCAGGGCTTATTTTACCTCTTTGACATGTCGTCAGTATATTTCAATGACCAGAGTTGAGCAGGAAGTGCCAAACACTATAAAATACACGTCCTAAAGCTCTGAGGTTCCCACCGTCGAGGTATGACACACACACACACACACACACACACACACACACACACACACACACACACACACACACACACACACACACACACACACACACACACACACACACACACACACACACACACACACACACACACACACACACAGCTGAGGTATGACACACACACACACACACAGCTGAGGTATGAGCTTGCGGGCTAGACTGCTGTTGGTCAGGGTCATAACACACTGTCTGCATCCCAAATGGCACCCCTTTCCCTACATAGTGCACTACATAATGTCCTGTATGCTGTAAACAGGGTGCCATTTGGGAGCTAGACAAAATCTCAGTTCTTCTAGAGCATCCATAGTACAGGAAATGTTTGACCAGGTCAGAGTTCAGATGAACTGCCTGAAAACACCCCATGACATGTCTGTAGTTTAGAGAGGAGAATATTTCTTGGTCTGACTACTGTGTGGTCATTTCCTCATCCAGTCCAAGTTACATTTCAAATTCTACCAGTAAACCTCTTCATGCATTCCCTAAAGAGCTGAATATTCCCACCTCACACACTGATAGATTCCCAAAAACACACACACTCCCAGGCATCATTTATATTCTGATAGCCCAATATATAATTTGACAGCTCAATATATCATGTATTTTGACATGTATTTTGATAGCAAAACATGATATATTGAGCTAACTTACATTTATCATAAATTATATTTACAGTGCCGTGAAAACGTATTTGCCCCTTTTATGATTCTATCTATTTTTTGCAATATTCACCCAAAAGCTCATTTTAGATAAAGAAAACCTGAGTTAAGAAATAACAACACATTAACAAAGTTATGCAACAGCCAATTGGGTGTTGAGTAACTTTGTTTATGAAATAAGTATGTAATCGTGTTATTTGTTCCCTCAGGTTCCCTTGATCTAATATTAGGTTTTGGTTGAAGATTTGATAACATTCAGTTTCAAAAACATGTAATATGGGGTTGAAGAAATCCTCATTGTCAATGCAAGGCATCCCTATCAAAACCACCCCTGACTAGTCCAGCACAGTGCAGTAATGCTGGACTCATTCACCACTTAGTGATGAAGGCACTTAGCACTGTTAGGGACATTGACCCCCAGAATGACCCTGCCTTCCTCAGGGTCCTCTCCAAGAAGAATGAGATTATGATTGCTCCAGTTAAAGCCTATTTCTTCATGGTCATTCAGAAGCCCTCAGACTGAGAGGGTCACCTCCACCATCTCTTTGCTGTAAAAGTAGAGACAATTAGAAAGGGGGAAATACCTTTTCACAGCACTGTAGCTGAATACATCACAAACTTCAGCAGCTCTATGTACACTACATATGACAGGTGGATAAAATCGAGGACACCGCCATGCAATCTCCATAGACAAACATTGGAAGTAGAATGGCCTTACAGAAGAGCTCAGTGACTTTCAACATGGCAACAGTTTGGGGAAGGCCCTTTCCTGTTTCAGCATGACAATGCCCCTGTGCACAAAGCGAGGTCCATACAGAAATGGTTTGGAATCAGTGTGGAAGAACTTGACTGGCCTGCACAGAGCCCTGACCTCAACCCAATCGAACACCTTTGGTATGAATTGGAACGGCGACTGCAAGACAGGCCCAATCGCCTAACATCAGTGCCCAACCTCACTACTGGTCTTGTGGTTGAATGAAAGCAAGTCCCCGCAGCAATGTTCCAACATCAAGTGGAAAGCCTTCCCAGAAGAGTGGAGGCTGTTATAGCAGCAATGTTCCAACATCTAGTGGAAAGCCTTCCCAGAAGAGTGGAGGCTGTTATAGCAGCAACGTTCCAACATCTAGTGGAAAGCCTTCCCAGAAGAGTGGAGGCTGTTATAGAAGCAACGTTCCAACATCTAGTGGAAAGCCTTCCCAGAAGAGTGGAGGCTGTTATAGCAGCAAAGGAGGGACCAACTCCATATTAATGCCCATGATTTTGGAATGACATGTTCGAGGAGCAGATGTCCACATGCTTTTGGTCATGTAGTGTATCTTGCTCTCTCTCACACACCTGGGCGAACACAGCAGATACACAGACAGAAACGCACCAATTGAAGCTCCTATTCTGATTGATGGGATTTATAGCTTCCTGTTCATCAGTCAGAAGACTTTCTTTTTCTACATGCTCTAAAACTCATCAGCTGACTTCAGAGTCCCGATGTGTCAGTTGAGGAGAGAAGCTTTAGTCACTGTGATCACACCTGACTCATTTTCCCACCCGCACTCTCCTCCTATCTCTCCTTTTCCCACACCTATTCGCTCCCACTCTCTCTTTTAATGGCTCCTCCATCCCTCCATAAGAGCAACTACCTTCCATTTCTTTTTATCACTCACACCATATCTCTCCCTTCATCACTCACACCATATCTCTCCCTTCATCACTCATACCATATCTCTCCCTCCATCACTCACACCATCTCTCTCCCTCCATCACTCACACCATCTCTCTCCCTCCATCACTCACACCATCTCTCTCCCTCCATCACTCACACCATCTCTCCCTCCATCACTCACATCATCTCTCTCCCTCCATCACTCACACCATCTCTCTCCCTCCATCACTCACACCATCTCTCTCCCTTCATCGCTCACATCATCTCTCTCCCTCCATCACTCACACCATATCTCTCCCTTCATTACTCACACCATCTCTCTCCCTCCATCACTCACACCATCTCTCTCCCTCCATCACTCACACCATCTCTCTCCCTTCATCACTCACATCATCTCTCTCCCTCCATCACTCACACCATATCTCTCCCTTCATTACTCACACCATCTCTCCCTCCATCACTCACACCATCTCTCTCCCTTCATCACTCACATCATCTCTCTCCCTCCATCACTCACACCATATCTCTCCCTTCATCACTCACATCATCTCTCTCCCTCCATCACTCACACCATATCTCTCCCTTCATCACTCACACCATCTCTCTCCCTCCATCACTCACACCATCTCTCCCTTCATCACTCACACCATCTCTCCCTTCATCACTCACACCATCTCTCTCCCTCCATCACTCACACCATATCTTTCCCTCCATCACTCACACCATCTCTCTCCCTCCATCACTCACACCATCTCTCTCCCTCCATCACTCACACCATATCTTTCCCTCCATCACTCACACCATCTCTCTCCCTCCATCACTCACACCATCTCTCTCCCTCCATCACTCACACCATCTCTCTCCCTTCATCACTCACACCATCTCTCTCCCTCCATCACTCACACCATCTCTCTCCCTCCATCACTCACACCATCTCTCTCCCTCCATCACTCACACCATCTCTCTCCCTCCATCACCCCCACTATCTCTCCCTCCATCACCCCCACTATCTCTCTCCCTCCATCACCCCCACTATCTCTCTCTGTCCATCACCCCCACTATCTCTCTCCCTCCATCACCCCCACTATCTCTCTCCGTCCATCACCCCTACTATCTCTCTCCCTCCTTTATCAACCTGTCCAGCCCTCTCTTCTGCCAACGAGTTCTCTCTTTTCTTTGGTAGTCTGCTCACTGGTCACACTGGTCTGAGTCAATGGCTACATCCCAAATTACACGCTCTATATAGTGCACTTATTAGGGCACTAAAGGGGAAATAGTGTGTCATTAGAGACGATGATTATGTAATAAAGTAGATTGTTTAGTTGTATTCCTTCAACTGACTGTACTGCTCTGCCACTGTTACTCCTATAGAGGTTGATTTATGGTCAAAATGGTCCAAGTGGATTCTCTGCTGCCTTGGAGGATAAAATCCCCAGCCAAGCCAATGTGTCTGACTGAATAAATACATGTAACACAGTATCTAGGTATAGATAGTCTGAATGGATATGAGCACACAGACATGGTTATTTATTTGGCATTACTGTGTGGGAGTCATGAAGTCACAGAGGGTGAAATAATATTTCTAATGGAAACTAAATGGAATTAAACGGTGAATTTGACCGTGGGTTCTCTTCAATGTCAGACTGAGAGACAGACCGATTCCTCAATTGGACACACACACACGCAATGATGTGCACACACACACTGTGTCTCTTTCACATATACATACACACACACACACGTGTTCACTCCCACACGCACAAACAAATCAATCCCATTGCTGGGAATGAATCTCCACAAAATCAGATAATCCTTCAGGAATCCTTCACTCGCGCTCTTGGTCTCGCTACTCCTCACACACACACACACACACACACACACACACACACACACACACACACACACACACACACACACACACACACACACACACACACACACACACACACTGAGAGTATCTTCCTTGATCACCTGAGCAGAGCACTGCTATGCAGACGTAAGGAGCTCAGGTGACATCAATGAATTTACCATATAAATGACCTGCCTGTCTGTCTAGAGACACAACCTAGTCTGAAAACTGTCGTGTGTGTGTGTGTGTGTTTATTTATGTTTGTGTGCACTCAAGAGAGGTTGTGAGGGTTTTAATGTGAGGTTTTGTATGTGTGTGTGTGTGTGTGATGCATGGGTATGTGTGTGTACATACGAGTCTACAGTACATGTCACGGATCACCCAGGAACCTTCATCACGCACACCTGTCCTCTATTCCCACTGATTAGTATTTGTATATATGTGTCCTTTGGTTTCCATGGTTTTGTTGATTACTGTTCCCATGTGCGTTGGTGGTGTGAGGACCTAACCGTTGATGCAGCTGTTATGCTGCGTGTTTTATATATTGTGTATTATGGGTGTCGTTCAACATGGTTTATCCTCTCTCTTTTGTTTGGGTAAAGCCCAGTGTTTTGTATACGTGTTTGTTTTGGGTATATTAAAAACCCCTATTGTGTATTCCTGCGCCTGTCTCCAAATCCTTTATACCAGCGTGACAGTACACTATGCATGTGCTCCCATCTATCTGAGCTTATCAGAAACAGAGGCGGCTGAATTCAGAGCTGTTGTCTGGTTGGTCATGACTTCCTCTGCTAGTGGTTGAGTTCCAAATAGCAACCTAATCCCTTTATAGTGCACTATTTTTGACCTGATCCTTATAAGTAGTGCACTTTAAAGGGAATAGGGTGCCATTTGAGATGCAAACACTGTACTGGCTGCTGAAAGTTCTCAATATGTAGCAAATTCAACAACTGACTGTGACTCAACTTCCTGCATCCATTAAATACAAGGTGAAAGAAAATGAATCTTAACATGGACAAATGGTGAGACTTAACAATCCAAAAACATCTCCCCAACTCTCTTTTTTCACTCTCTGCACAATCCCTTGTGTTCTGTCACAATAGCAGAATTAGTATATTTAGAACCCAGCAGCCTCCTGGGGCTTCTCATCAAACAGCTCCAAAACACTGCAGACACACACACACACACACACACACACACACACACACACACACACACACACACACACACACACACACACACACACACACACACACACAATTCCCTAAACACAGAACAAAACTTAAACTACACTACTCTCTCATCTCCCTTTTGTTTTGAGAGGTAGGGAGGGCGTGGATTAGTTTGTACTTGGGATGCCTCCTCAAACCAAGAGTATGTTGAAATAACCGTATAAATGTCCATCCTGTTCCTGAAGACCAAAGTATACATGTTTACCCCATTTTCTCCCCAATTTCATGATATCTAAATTGGTAGTTACTGTCTTGTCCCATCGCTGCAACTCCAGTATGGACTCGGGAGAGGCGAAGGTCGAGAGCCATGCATCCTACGAAACACAACCCTTCTTCTTGACACACTGCTCAAACACAACCCTGCTTCTTGACACACTGCTCGCTTAACCCGGAAGCCAGCAGCACCAATGTGTTGGAGGAAAAACGGTCCAACTGGTGATCGTGTCAGCGTGCATGCACCCGGCCCGCAACAAGTGTCGTAACTCGGACGATGCTGGGCCAATTGTGCGCCGCCTCATGGGTCTCCTGTTCGCAGCCGGCTGCGACACAGCCTGGGATCGAACCAAGATCTGTAGTGACGCCTCTAGCACTGCAATGCAGTGCCTTAGACCGCTGCTCCACTCGGGAGGCCCAAAGTAGACTTCTAGCCACTTCATATACATCTGGATGGAGTCCTATCTAATCTGTTCTGATGACTAAGAGTCTAATTGGAATTGACTACTGGATCTAGAAGAGTGTGTGTGTGTCTGTCCGTATACATACCTTCTTTCCCCAGCAGGAAGTCCAGGAAGTGGTAGGTGTAGGCCACGCCCACCTTGGTCTCCACCTGTGGCCGTCGGAGGGTTGAAAAAATCTTCCCGGGACTCCTCTCCTCCCCCTCCCTCCGCAGCTTAGGAAGCCTGCAGCCCATCACCCTGCAGGCAGAGGGCTGGGGGGAGAGAGAGACAGAGAAAGAGGAGATTGACAATTGAAAGGAAGAGAGAAAGCCAGGGAGATAAGAGAGAGAGGAGGAGAGAGAATGAGATGGAGAGAAAGAGGGGTGAGAGAGAGAGAGTGAAGGGGAGAGAATGAGATGGAGAGAAAGAGTGAGAGAGAGAGAGTGAAGGGGAGAGAAATGGAGAGAAAGAGCGAGAGAGAGAGAGAGAGAGAGAGAGAGAGAGAGAGAGAGGAGGAGAGAGAGAGGAGTGGATGAAGAGAGAGTGAAGGGGAGAGAGAGAGACGGAAGGGGAGAGTGATGGAGAGAGAGAGGGAGAGAGAGAGAGAGAGAGAGAGTGAGAGGAGTGGGTGAGAGAGAGGAAAGGGTAGAGAGAGAGACGGAAGGGGAGAGAGATGGAGAGAGAGAGATAGAGGAGTGGGTGAGAGAGAGGAAAGGGGAGAGAGAGAGACGGAAGGGGAGAGAGATGGAGAGAGAGAGAGAGAGAGAGAGAGAGAGAGAGAGAGTGAGAGGAGTGGGTGAGAGAGAGGGAAGGGGAGAGAGAGAGACGGAAGGGGAGAGAGATGGAGAGAGAGAGAGAGAGGGGAGGAGAGAGAGAGAGAGGGAAGGAAGTGAAGGGGAGGGAGAGATGGAAGGGGAGAGAGAGAGAGAGAGAGAGAGAGAGAGAGAGAGAGAGAGAGTAGTGGGTTAGAGAGAGGGAAGGGGAGAGAGAGAGACGGAAGGGGAGAGAGAGAGAGGGAAGGGGAGAGAGAGAGACGGAAGGGGAGAGAGAGAGACGGAAGGGGAGAGAGGGAGAGAGAGAGAGAGAGAGAGAGAGAGAGAGAGGGGGAGAGAGAGACGGAAGGGGAGAGAGAGAGAGGGAAGGGGAGAGAGAGAGAGGGAAGGGGAGAGAGAGAGAGGGAAGGGGGAAGGGAGAGAGAGAGAGAGAGAGAGAGAGAGAGAGAGAGAGAGAGAGAGAGAGAGAGAGAGAGGAGTGGGTGAGAGAGAGGGAAGGGGAGAGAGGGAGATGGAAGGTGAGAGAGATGGAGAGAGAGAGAGAGAGAAGGGAAGGGGAGGGAGAGATGGAAGGGGAGAGAGAGATGGAGAGAGAGGAGTGAGAAAAAACAAAGATGGAGTGAGAGAAAAAACATATTTGCATAAAGAAAAACTTGTTTCTAAATATATAACAGTCAGAGAGAGACAAGGTGTTGCATCAGAGCATTAAATCCTCCCTCTGCCTGCTGTGAGACACAACCATGGGGTGTAATGTGTCACAACACACACACAACCATGCACACACACAGGCACAAACACAGACACACACCAATAATACAGGAATATGAACGTGTCAACCATTACATGCCTGGTCGCCTCGGATACGGACATCCTGGTAATCAAATCTGGGCGATTGGGAGCGACATGTTTGATCAGAATGAGTTAAAGCAGAAATGAGAGACTGATTTCTTGCCCTGTTGACCATGACGACATTAGGACTGGAGGAGACGAGAGAAGGAAAGGAGAGGAGGAGGAGAGGAGGGAAGCTAAGGAGATGACATACTGATAAAGGGTAAACGTGTAGAGCACAGTATAGAACCATAGAGGAGAAAAGAAGCAAACAGAACTAAGGATGACAGTTAAGGAACTAGGAATGACAGTTAAGGAACTAGGAATGACAGTTAAGGGAAAGGGGAATACCTATTCAGTTGTACAACTGAATGCATTCAACTGAAATGTGTCTTCTGCATTTAACCCCTCTGAATCAGAGAGGTGCGAGGGGCTGCCATAACCCACATCACTGTCACGACTCCCACCGAAGGTGGCTCCTCTTCCTGTTCGGGCGGCGCTCGTCGTCACCGGTCTACTAGCTGTCACCGATCCCCTTTTCCTTTTCTGTTAGTTTTGTCTTGTTGGTTCACCTGTTTCTAGGTTTGGGTTTAGGGCTATTTAAGCCGGTTATGCCCGCCTGCTTTTGTGCAGGCTTGTTTCTCTGTTCATTTTTGTGGTTGTGCGAGTTTCTTGTTTTCTCTGGTCTGTTTGGTTCCTGTTTTTGGGCCGGTCATTTGTATGCGCCTGGTGTTTTGGAGTGACCGTTTTCTGTTCCGGAATAAACACATTGTCCTTTACCCTCTGCACTCTACGCCTGACTCCACACCCACTACTCCTAGAAGTCTCTCTATGCCTGACTCCACACCCACTACTCCTAGAAGTCTCTCTACGCCTGACTCCACACCCACTACTCCTAGAAGTCTCTCTACGCCTGACTCCACACCCACTACTCCTAGAAGTCTCTCTACGCCTGACTCCACACCCACTACTCCTAGAAGTGCGTAACACTGACTCCACACCCACTACTCCTAGAAGTCTCTCTACGCCTGACTCCACACCCACTACTCCTAGAAGTGTGTAACACTGACTCCACACCCACTACTCCTAGAAGTGCGTAACACTGACTCCACACCCACTACTCCTAGAAGTCTCTCTACGCCTGACTCCACACCCACTACTCCTAGAAGTGCGTAACACTGACTCCACACCCACTACTCCTAGAAGTGCGTAACACTGACTCCGCACCCACTACTCCTAGAAGTGCGTAATAATCACGTCTTCGGCGCACGGGAACAGTGGGTTAACTGCCTTGCTCTGGGGCAGAACGACAGATTTTTACCTTGTCAGCTCGGGATTTCAATCCAGCAACCTTTCAGTTACTGGCCCTAAACTAACCAATAGGAAATAGGGATGACAGTTAGGGAACTAGGGGTGACAGTTAGGGAACTAGGGGTGACAGTTAGGGAACTAGGGGTGACAGTTAGGGAAAAGAGGAAAGCAGAGAAAGAAGGGGAAAGGCAGGGGAGAGGAACGGAGGAGGAGTAGAGAGGAGCGGAGTAGATGAGGATTTCGAGAGGACAGGGGATATGAGCGAGAAAACATGAGAGAAGAAGAGAGGAACGGAGGCTGCAGAAGTCAGTTGGGTGGAGCGGAGCGTTGTCAGGCTAATCCGTTGTGACAGCGTCGCTACGCTCAGACCGTCTCTGCGGTTACGTTAATATCCCCGCCAGACATGGCTGGTTAGAGCCGCACAGAGACGACAGTGTGTGTGTGTGTGGGGTTAAAGTCACATTGAGCCAATACGGAAAGTGTGTGTGTGTGTGTGTGTGTGTGAATGAGGAGAATGTGGACCAACCTCAGCCAGGCAGGGTGTGTGTGTGTGTGTGTGTGTGTGTGTGTGTGTGTGTGTGTGTGTGTGTGTGTGTGTGTGTGTGTGTGTGTGTGAATGAGGAGAAAGTGGACCAACCTCAGCCAGGCAGGGTGTGTGTGTGAGCAGAGTGTCCACCAAGTCCCTTTAGGCTCACAGCAGCTCAGACACAGACATTATCTGAACTAACAGCAAAACAGACTGCATAGAGTTACAGATTTACAACATACAGTGTGGCAAAAGAGTATTTAGTCAGCCACCAATTGTGCAAGTTCTCCCACTTAAAAAGATGAGGCCTGTAATGTTCATCATAGGTACACTTCAACTATGACAGACAAAATGAGAAAAACAAATCCAGAAAAATCACATTATAGGATTTTTAATGAATTTATTTGCAAATTATGGTGGAAAATAAGTATTTGATCACCTTCAAACAAGCTAAATTTCTGGCTCTCACAGACCTGTAACTTCTTATTTAAGAGGCTCCTCTGTCCTCCACTCGTTACCTGTATTAATGGCACTTGTTTGAACTTGTTATCAGTATAAAAGACACCTGTCCACAACCTCAAACAGTCACACTCCAAACACCAGTATGGCCAAGACCAAAGAGCTGTCAAAGGACACCAGAAACAAAATTGTAGACCTGCACCAGGTTGGGAAGACTGAATCTGCAATAGGTAAGCAGGTTGGTTTGAAGAAATCAAATGTGGGAGAAACTATTAGGAAATGGAAGACATACAAGACCACTGATAATCTCCCTCGATCTGGGGCTCCACGCAAGATCTCACCCCGTGGGGTCAAAATGATCACAAGAATGGTGAGCAAAAATCCCAGAACCACATGGGGGGACCTAGTGAATGACCTGCAGAGAGCTGGGACCAAAGTAACAAAGCCTACCATCAGTAACACACTACGCCGCCAGGGACTCAAATCCTGCAGTGCCAGACGTGTCCCCCTGCTTAAGCCAGCACATGTCCAGGCCCGTCTGAAGTTTGCTAGAGAGCATTTGGATGATCCAGAAGAAGATTGGGAGAATGTCATATGGTCAGATGAAACCAAAATAGAACTTTTTGGTAAAAACTCAACTCGTCGTGGACAAAGAATGCTGAGTTGCATCTAAAGAACACCATACCTACTGTGAAGCATGGGGGTGGAAACATCATGCTTTGGGGCTCTTTTTCTGCAAAGGGACCAGGACGACTGATCCGTGTAAAGGAAAGAATGAATGGGGCCATATATCGTGAGATTTTGAGTGAAAACCTCCTTCCATCAGCAAGGGCATTGAAGATGAAACGTGGCTGGGTCTTTCAGCATGACAATGATCCCAAACACACCGCCTGGGCAACGAAGGAGTGGCTTCGAAGGAAGCATTTCAAGGTCCTGGAGTGGCCTAGCCAGTCTCCAGATCTCAACCCCGTAGAAAATCTTTGGAGGGAGTTGAAAGTCTGTGTTGCCCAGCAACAGCCCCAAAACATCACTGCTCTAGAGGAGATCTGCATGGAGGCCTCTCTCATATTTTTAAGTGGGAGAACTTGTACAATTGGTGGCTGACTAAATACTTTTTTGCCCCAGTGTATAGCCTCTCACTGCTGGTGATAAAGTGTGTTTGTGCAGCAGAGAGTAACATGCTTGCCTAAAAGTTAAAAATGTATAATGAACACATAGCCACGGGAAGTAGGGGTGCTGCAGCAACCCCTGAGAAATCAGAATAAAACATATATTTTCTCTACTAGTCCTGTATTTGCTAACTGTTCGAACTGAATTTGGTAAAAGGGCTTTTATGTACTCTGCGCCATCGGCTTAGAACGACTTACAAAATACTTGTAAACTGGAAGAACTTGTCCCGATTGGTGTTTTTAAATCATTGATGAAGGATTTTGAGGCTGATTCCTTGACTTTCCAATGTTTTTAATTTGCTGTTTTATGATTGTGTTGTACTCCTGTGAATTAAATGTGTTTTTTTCTGGATTACCTGTAGTTTTTCATGTTAACTGTCTAGAATTGTGTAATGACTTTGTGTTGCCTATCTGGCCAGGACGCTCTTGAAAAAGATTTCAAATCAGCACTTCCTGGTTAAATAAATATCTGCAGCGAGGGAAGTACTGCGCTGGGCCTTAACAGCTACGAATCAACAACATTTTAGATGCAATCACATAATTCATCTTCCCCTAGATTGTTTTCTCTCCTTACTCATCCAGGTAAATTCATGGAGAACATGCCTTCATTTTCAATAACTTCAAGAGGAAACTCATCTTCAGGCTGTTATCTTCTATAATGAGTCGGAGAGCAAATTCTCTCACACACAGAGAGAGAGCGAGATTGAGAGAGGGATTGAGAGAGAGGGAAGATGGAGTGAGAGATACTCTCTTGCATCTCTCTCTCTCTCCATCTTCCCCCCTCTCAATGTCTCTCACCGGAGTGAGAGAAAAACAAGAGAGTGAGTATAGCAGGGGGAGAGAGAGAGGAGGGGAGAGAAACCTCCAGACAGCCCTAGCCTCCACCAGACTCTCCAGTCAACGAGCATCATCGCACAGAGACAAAGTATTGCCATGGGAACTGGCTCCTTCACAGAACAGGCACTGGCTGTCATTCATTCCCTGCCTGTCTTCCCTCCATCCTGTCCTTCGCTCACCTCTCTCCATCCTCCCGTTTGACTCTCGTCTGTCTCCATCACTTCCATCTCCCTCCCTCTTACATTCACCATCTATTCCCTCCATCCCCTGTCCCTACATTCACCATCTATTCCCTCCATCCCCTGTCCCTACATTCACCATCTATTCCCTCCATCCACCATCTATTCCCTCCATCCCCTGTCCCTACATTCACCATCTATTCCCTCCACCCCCCGTCCCTACATTCACCATCTATTCCCTCCATCCTCTGTCCCTACATTCACCATCTATTCCCTCCACCCCCCGTCCCTACATTCACCATCTATTCTCTCCATCCCCTGTCCCTACATTCACCATCTATTCCCATCCTGTCCCAACATTCACCATCTATTCCCTCCATCCCCTGTCCCTACATTCACCGTCTATTCCCTCCATCCCCTGTCCCTACATTCACTATCTATTCCCTCCACCCTGTCCCTACATTCACCATCTATTCCCTCCATCCCCTGTCCCTACATTCACCATCTATTCCCTCCACCCCCTGTCCCTACATTCACCATCTATTCCCTCCATCCCCTGTCCCTATATTCACCATCTATTCCCTCCATCCCCTGTCCCTACATTCACCATCTATTCCCTCCACCCCCTGTCCCTACATTCACCATCTATTCCCTCCACCCCCTGTTTCTACATTCACCATCTATTCCCTCCACCCCCTGTCCCTACATTCACCATCTGTTCCCTCCACCCCCTGTCCCTACATTCACCATCTATTCCATCCATCCCCTGTCCCTACATTCACCATCTATTCCCTCCATCCTGTTTCTACATTCACCATCTATTCCCTCCATCCTGTTTCTACATTCACCATCTATTCCCTCCATCCCCTGTCCCTACATTCACCATCTATTCCCTCCACCCCTGTCCCTACATTCACCATCTATTCCCTCCACCCCCTGTCCCTACATTCACCATCTATTCCCTCCATCCTCTGTCCCTACATTCACCATCTATTCTCTCCATCCTGTTTCTACATTCACCATCTATTCCCTCCATCCCCTGTCCCTACATTCACCATCTATTCCCTCCATCCTGTCCCTACATTCACCATCTATTCCCTCCATTCTGTCCCTACATTCACCATCTATTCCCTCCATCCCCTGTCCCTACATTCACCATCTGTTCCCTCCATCCTGTCCCTACATTCACCATCTGTTCCCTCCATCCCCTGTCCCTACATTCACCATCTATTCCCTCCATTCTGTCCCTACATTCACCATCTATTCCCTCCACCCCCTGTCCCTACATTCACCATCTATTCCCTCCACCCCCTGTCCCTACATTCACCATCTGTTCCCTCCATCCCCTGTCCCTACATTCACCATCTATTCCCTCCATCCCCTGTCCCTACATTCACCATCTATTGCCTCCATCCCCTGTCCCTACATTCACCGTCTATTCCCTCCATCCCCTGTCCCTACATTCACCATCTGTTCCCTCCATCCCCTGTCCCTACATTCACCATCTATTCCCTCCATCCCCTGTCCCTACATTCACCATCTATTGCCTCCATCCCCTGTCCCTACATTCACCATCTATTCCCTCCATCCCCTGTCCCTACATTCACCGTCTATTCCCTCCATCCCCTGTCCCTACATTCACCATCTATTCCCTCCACCCCCTGTCCCTACATTCACCATCTATTCCCTCCACCCCCTGTCCCTACATTCACCATCTATTCCCTCCATCCCCTGTCCCTACATTCACCATCTATTGCCTCCATCCCCTGTCCCTACATTCACCATCTATTCCCTCCATCCCCTGTCCCTACATTCACCGTCTATTCCCTCCATCCCCTGTCCCTACATTCACCATCTATTCCCTCCACCCCCTGTCCCTACATTCACCATCTATTCCCTCCACCCCTGTCCCTACATTCACCATCTATTCCCTCCACCCCCTGTCCCTACATTCACCATCTATTCCCTCCACCCCCTGTCCCTACATTCACCATCTATTCCCTCCACCCCCTGTCCCTACATTCACCATCTATTCCCTCCACCCCTGTCCCCACATTCACCATCTATTCCCTCCACCCCCTGTCCGTACATTCACCATCTATTCCCTCCATCCTGTTTCTACATTCACCATCTATTCCCTCCATCCCGTCCCTACATTCACCATCTATTCCCTCCATCCCCTGTCCCTACATTCACCATCTATTCCCTCCATCCCCTGTCCCTACATTCACCATCTATTCCCTCCATCCCCTGTCCCTACATTCACCATCTATTCCCTCCATCCCCTGTCCCTACATTCACCATCTATTCCCTCCATCCTGTCCCTACATTCACCATCTATTCCCTCCATTCTGTCCCTACATTCACCATCTATTCCCTCCACCCCCTGTCCCTACATTCACCATCTATTCCCTCCATCCCCTGTCCCTACATTCACCATCTATTCCCTCCATTCTGTCCCTACATTCACCATCTATTCCCTCCATTCTGTCCCTACATTCACCATCTATTCCCTCCATCCCCTGTCCCTACATTCACCGTCTATTCCCTCCATCCCCTGTCCCTACATTCACCGTCTATTCCTCCATCCCCTGTCCCTACATTCACCATCTATTCCCTCCATCCTCTGTCCCTACATTCACCATCTCCTCCCTCCATCCTCTGTCCCTACATTCCCCCTCCTCACTCCTTACCATGTTTCTCTCCTTACATTTCCCCTCTGTCCATGTGTCTCTCATACAGTCGCCCTCTCTCATCAAATTTAGACATTCCCTTCCTTCCTCCCCCACTTCCTCCCTCCGTTTCTCCCCCACTCCCTCCCTTCGGTTCACATCTCCTATTGCTCTAACAGCAGAAGGTGCTTTTCCCATAAAGTAGTCCAACCACATTCTCCACCAATCCTGTAAGACTGCTTCCGTTATTAGAAGACACAGATAAACTACAACCACACTGTCCTCTGTGCCCTGGGCCTGTAAACACACTGTTTGTATGCTTGCTAGCACACAGGGAGAACATGAAGGTTAAAGTAAGGCAGGAGGAGACACGCTTTTAATTGGTTCTACTGTTGAAGCTTTTAAAGGCCCAGAGCAGTCATTTTTATCTCAATATCAAATCAATTAAGTACCTTACTGTTGTTATTTTTTTCACTAAAAATTGTACAAAAAATATATTTTTAGCAAACAGCAATTTCTCAAGCAACAATTTTGCTAATGCGAGGGATCTGTGACCTAAAAACGAGCTATTATTGGCAGAGAGGTTTGAAACTCTGTTATTGGTCTATTAACTTATACCGCATGGTGATGTCACCAGGCAGGCCAAAACTCAGGTGAACTTTTCAAACAGCTCTTACACTAAAATTACATTATCTTAATTTTCACAATATTATTCCAAACTCAGTGTGGAAATATATATAAAATGTTTTATGACTGCACTGGGCCTTTAACTGGTTCGACTGTTGAAGCTTTTAACTGGTTCTACTGTCCTGTTCCAAGCTTTTAACTGGTTCTACTGTCCTGTTCCAAGCTTTTAACTGGTTCTACTGTCCTGTTCCAAGCTTTTATTTATCTAGGCAAGTCCGTTAAGAACAAATTCTTATTTACAATGTTGGCCTACCAAAAGGCAAAAGCTCTCATTCGGGGACTGAGGCTGAGATTAAAAATATACGACAGAACACACATCACAACAAGAGAGACACCACAACACTACATAAAGAGAGACCTAAGACAACAACATAGCATGGCAGCAACACATGACAACACAGCATGGTAGCAGCACAACATGGTAGCACCACAAAACATGGTACAAACATTGGGCACAGACAACACCACAAAGGGCAAGAAGGCAGAGACAACAATACATCACGCAAAGCAGCCACAACTGTCAGTAAGTGTCCATGATTGAATCTTTGAATGAAGAGATGGATATAAAACTGTCCAGTTTGAGTGTTTTATGCAGCTTGTTCCAGTCACTTGCTGCAGCGAACTCAAAAGAGCAGCGACCCAGGGATGTGTGTGCTTTGGGGACCTTTAACAGAATGTGACTGGCGGAACGGGTGTTGTATGTGGAGGATGAGGGCTGCAGTAGGTAGCTCAGATAAGGGGGAGTGAGGCCGAAGAGGGTTTAAATAAGCCTCAACCAGTGGGTCGCAAGTATACACATATGACAAGTTTACAGAGGAGTATAGAGTGCAGTGATGTGTCCTATAAGGAGCATTGAGGGCAAAACTGATGGCCGAATGTTAAAGAACATCTATCATCTTTTAACTGGTTCTGCTGTTCTGTTCAAGCTTTTACCTGGTTCTACTGTTCTGTTATAAACGTTTACCTGGTTCTACTGTTCTGTTCCAAGCTTTTACCTGGTTCTTCCTGCTCTACCTGTGTGTGGTTTGAAGAGTTGGGCTTTTATGATGATGATGCACTGTGGTCCCTAATAACTGCCCAGCGCTACCTGTGGAGATAAGTTACCCTTTCGCATCATCATCATCATCATCATCGTGGTCCTTCTGTAGCACAGTTGGTAGAGCATGGCGCTTGTAACGCCAGGGTAGTGGGTTCGATTCCCGGGACCACCCATACGTAGAATGTATGCACACATGACTGTAAGTCGCTTTGGATAAAAGCGTCTGCTAAATGGCATATATTATATTATTATTATTATCATCCTCCTATCACAAGGTTGAGGGGTGAGGCATCTAAACCACCAGTAAAAAGAGACCTTAGGAACGGCAAGAGGACTGGGGTTTTAGGAGCTTTGGTCTGGGGTCTTTTTGTTGAAGTGTCATCGTTTCAAGGAGAGAGCACACACAGAACACACAGCGGCAGACTTACCATTAGGCAGACGAGGCAATTGCCTCAGGCCTCACATCATCAAGGGGCCTCAAGAGCTGGGCATATATAATTTAAATATAATTTCACAGCGTGAGGACCCCCCATGCGCCACTCTACCCTGACAGAGTTCGTGCTTTGTTTCCCTTGATATGATTGAAAACGTGACATTCACTGAAATCCATTGCTGCAGCAATGAGGTGTGTTCAGAGCAGAGAAAATAAAATACAAAAATAAGCTAAATTAATGCATTTCTTTCACAAAAAGACAGGTACTGTACTGCTGATAATAGTGCAATTTTCGTCAAGGCCCATGTCACTCAATTTTTGGCCCGACAGCATCAGTTACACGGGCTACATATAGTAAAACAGAGGGGCGTTGTTTCGCTCGCTCGGATGCTTTATCACCTGTAAAATGGTTTCGGATGCTGGAATTATTTATTTTGGGATGAACCCACAAAGGTAACCTACTTTTTGAAGTGATTTGTTTGACAATCAGATGAAAACATGAATGGTTGTGTTCATGGCACATTCAGAAGGTAATCCATTTTTACATTCTTGTCACGACTTCCGCCGAAGTTGGTCCCTCTCCTTGTTCGGGCGGCGTTCGGCGGTCACCGGCTTTCTAGTCACCACGGATCCATGTTTCATTTTCGTTTTGTCTTCATTATACACACCTGGTTTCCATTCCATAATCAATGTTCCTTATTTAACCCTCTGGCTTCCCTTTCTGTTTTGTGAGTGATTGACATTGTCATGTGGGTTCGTTCTTTGTGCTCTGGATATTTGTGTTTTTCCTTGTTGGAACATTGCTTACATTTGGAGTAAATTCAGATGATGACTCATACCTGTGTCCTGCGCCTGACTGTTTATCCATTCACCTAATCGCTGACAATTCTAGTAATTTTGCACTCTCTTACTCAGGGATTCAAACCAGAAACCTTTCGGTTACTGGCCCAACGTTCTTTACTGTAACTGCTGGCTACCTGCCACTGTATTACATTTTTACAGTTAAATTACATATTTATTATAAAACCATTTATAGTACTGGCCTCTGCCTGGGGTCTCCAAATCACTAAATCCACCAGTGCACGCACACGCATACACACAGGCAGACAGACAGACAGACAAACACTAAACTAGCATTAAATGACCAGCAAAGGAATGAGGAAAGAGAGAACAGATAAAGAAGATACGAAGGTAGGGGGGCATCTTATTAGAGCTGCTCTCCTAACAGAGTATTTTTAAATGACAGCGCAACCAAACACGGATTACACACGAGGATAATCCGTCTGTGCTGTGCCAATGCTCCTCTCTCGGCAATCTTCTGGGAAACGCAACGGTGCGGAGAAACGCCATTCATCTACCGCTGAGAGCGAGTGCGGGATAGGCACGCAGATGAGAAGACACACTAAATATAGAAGAAGATGCAAGGGAGAGGATGAAAAGAGAGGGAACGAGAGAGAGAGAGCGCGTAGGAGTGTCAAATCGCTCAGAGGGAGGCATGATCCCTGAAGAAATAAAATTTACCTAAACGGATGTAGGCTATATAATGAATACGATTTTGCACTTAAGAGGAAAAACCTTCTTTGACATTCATGAATTGCCTGCAAACAGTGTCATCCAATTCATTTCAATGTGTAGCCTAGCCTACTTTCCATGAATTGGACCAGAAGTATTGTGTAACACCAAGTCCTATGAATTTTTAGAAACGTTTCATTTGTGATTTAAAAACCTTAAAAAGGCCCATTGCAGTCAAACGTTATTTAGCTGTATTTTATATATATTTCCACACTATGAGGTTGGAATAATAGTGTGACATTCTGAAAATTATGATAATGCCATTTTAGTGTAAGAGCTGTTTGAAAAGACAGGCTAAAATGCCATCCCTGACATTTCAGGCTGTCTGGTGCCATCACCTGGCGGTAAATTAGTTAATAGGCCAATAAGACCTCTGCCAAAAACAGCGAGTTTTCGGTTTTCTCCTCCTTACTCACAGAACACTGCCAGACAGTCCTAGCAAAATTCTTGCTTGAGATATTGCTATTTGCTAAGATGCTAATTTTATTTCTGGTTGACCATTTTGATTGAAAATCATCACATTAATTGTTGCTCAGAAACCATTTGATATTGAGATAAAAACGGCTGCATTTGACCTTTAAGAAAACGCCAACGGTAAATTGCACGACACATGGAGTGCGCCTGTGGGTTTGCCTTTTTGCTCCTGTACGCTCACCGCACGTGGCGAACTGCTTGGTGCGCATTATAACGATGGCAGTTTAGCAAACTGGAAATGATACATGACAGGTCGCTTACGCACGGAATCACTCTCTCCACATTTCCCCCGCTCACTCCATCTCTCCAGCTGCGCTTGACACAATTTACTGTCACGAATATCTGGGCTTTAGCCTCTGCTTGGAATACAAACCACACATAGTATCTGGCACAGGCATCACAATCAACATAATTACAGGAGACAAGAATCGTTTTAGGCAACAGGTTTTGGCAGAACGTAAGTACAGACTATTGGAGAGATTTGGTGGGTTGTTAACCGTTGTGACCCGAACTTGTGCTGTGCCCATCAAACGAGCCCGTGTATATGGGATCCATCCGGCTACTTCCCCCGCCGTCAAAAGTTAACGCTGCACAGTTGAGCCAACACGTCTCATAAAACATCTCGCAAGATTTATGTTTTGTATTTGAGGTCCGAGAGATGTTGCCACTACAACATAAAACACATTATGAGAATACTTGGTTTCATCTAAGCACATAACACCCGTGAACTCTGACCTACATTTCCATATCTCAATTCATAAATATATTTCATTTGTTTTTAGAGTAGACAAACAAAAGGTAGCCTACCGTTTAGAATCACCCGTGAGAAGTCTCTCGACAAGTCAGGACGCATGCGTAAGCGATGTGCTCATGTTTTTACACGGTCACCGACATACAAACCCGAACTTTCTGTGGTAAGTGTCTTCACCCTGAGCGCCTGTCCGTCAATCCCGTCCTCTGCGTGATCACCGCGTTTGACGAGCCACGAACAGCCGTTAAGGTCATGCTGCTCCGGTAACGGGAAAGCCCGAATCCTCCCTCTGACAACTGTACTGTACTGTATCTCTCCTGCAGCCCGACGCGCGTGATAAGTGTGTGAGGAGTTCTCTCCTGCTCTCTCCCTCTGTGTGCGAGAGGAAGTCTGCCTTTCCATTTCCCTCTGCTTATTGAACAGTCGCAGAAGGCTGATTTAACATACAAGGAGGGAAGATTAAGAGTGTATGTGAAGAGGATGCCACAGAGACTGTAAAAGTCAAGCTTAAGTACTTAATCAGAACTACCATAAGAGCATGCTACAGCAAATGCTTTATGTCCATTTGTGGGGAAATTGAGATTGTGTGTGTTGTCTGGGTTCAGTTAGTCATGGACAAAAGTGTTTTTATGGTAAGGGATTCAAATCTGTGTTATAAGGGGGTCAATGTGTGTGTATGTGAGTCCAGGGTGTCTGGGATTCATGTTAGACAGCAGTCAACACTGTAAATTCATTTTTCATAAGGGCTATCCAGACTGCTCCATAATTCAGAGCAGTCTGTCTGTCGGGGGGCAGTCACACCATCATACTGCTGTTTGTGAGAACAAAATGGTCTGTGACAGAACATTATGGTCAGTTATGTTGCCATGACAGAAAGTCAGCTCTGACCAACCAGCAGCCACTTCTGGGGTGTATGCCCGAATCAGAGGAACTAATCTAAATTTGTCCAATAATAAATTGTTTTCCGTTGCAAAATGTTTTGCTACGGTGTGCACTAACGAATACACTGCAGGTACACAGACAAAAAAATAACCACCCTGGGTCACAAATTGTGTGCGTACCTTCACCAAATCATAACAAATAAAACAAAGCTGACTTAAGTTAGGGCCAGCTTCATACTTTAATTGACTGTAGTAGAATCATTAGGCATGTCTGCTCTTTGGATCACACTCTGGGTGTTGACCAACTTCAGATGTCAACCAGTCCACAGTGAAGACAGAGCATCTATGCAACAGTAAACAGAAATATTTCAGAAACAATCTTCTGGGAAGAAACTCCAAGGGTTATAATACAAAGCAGGATCAATGAGTTAGCCAGCTAACTTTCACAAACAACCACAAATAACTATAGATTGTCTGGTTCATTATAACAAAGCTAAACTTGGATGTGTGTTTGTGGTTGAGTCAATTCTTTGACAATTCCAATTTCAAGCGTATCTTTCAATTTTTTTTAAAAATAGAAATGTATTTGGGAAACACTGGCTTACAAGACAAAGACAGGGAGTCAACAAATCTCTCAACTGATGTATCAAATAAATATCTTGAAATGCAAAATGTGTTTATCAATTTGAAATGCAACCAGTTAATCTGTCGGCCTGAAAAGTGATTATAATCAAACTGAAAATATGGTATTAATACGTCATAAACACATCAAATCACACCACCTCAAAATAAAACAAAAGAAAGCAAAACATTCTTACAAAACACACTTGGTCAACAAATCAATCAGTGCAACAACAACAAATATACTGAACTTTAAGAGAACTTCAACCATTAGTGATGGAACGCATTGCTGTTAGTTATGTCCTTCATTTCAGAGTGAATGAAAACAGGTTTCCCGACCCAGGCTGCATTATAAAAGTAGTTTATCAACACCGTCAGGTGATATTGACTCAATGATTTTGCTCTTGGCGACGTACTGCAAGAGCTGGAACCGTCTAAGAAACATTGGCCACAGGATCCATAACTTAAGAAACGGCAACACTCAAAGGCTTATTCCCTATAGTTCACTACTGTTGCTCAGGGTTCTAGTCAAAAGTAGTGCACTAAATAAGGACACGGGTGCCATTTGGTACGCAACCTAAGAGACATTGGCCACAATAAAAGGATTCATAACTTTGTAAACAGCAACACTCAAGATGATATCAGTGCATCCCAATTGTAAATACACTAACATCAATTCAATTAACCTCTCAACAAAAAAAACAGGCAGGCACTTCTAATTCACTGAAGTAAATCGAAAATAAAAAGGTGATTTAAGTAGCGTAAGACAAGAACTGTCAAGAAATTATATAAAAAGAGCACAAAGGCAACAGGAGTGCCTGAAAAATAATGTGCCCGTGTTGTGCCCAATTCTGCCCACAATAATTTGATGCATGAGTTTCTTAAATCAGAGGAAGACGGGGATGGAAACTTGAATTAATAATAGAAAAGGTCAAAATCAACACTACTTTAAAAGGCTAATTTGTTGTGTTACAAATCTATGTACAGAAGCCCAGCAAAAAGCTTACACCCAAACAAACTGACATTAAAAAACTTTCAACATAGTCAAACATAAAATATAAATATGCAGATGAGCTTAAAATTATTTTCTTTTTGGGGGTTATCAAAACCAACCCCCACCCCCCCCAAAAAATGTCAAATAAATGTAAAAAAGGCGTTGCTCTGTGCTGTAAACAAGCTGAAGCTCCAAAATCACTTCCGCTCTTCCCTGCGTTAGTGTTTGAGATGGGTTGAAAGCGGTCCAAACGCCAGGACCATGGTCCTAGCCAAGCCAAACACAGTCACAGTGACCACGCCCATCGGGTGCAGGTGCAAGTGTCGAGCCGCCGTGGTCGGGTCTCAAAGTGAGCAAGAGATGTCGTAGAGAGAAAGCATCCTGAAAGTGTATATTTTTAAAGTCTATTGCTGCTAGCTCTCTAAAGGCCAGGATGTCACCGTGTGCTCGTCTGCATGGAGACGTCGCCCCCTTGTGGTGGTGAGGAATAACAAGCATTCAGTCAACTATCAGCTAGGATTCTATAACTTTTTCCCCAATGGGAGAATATTCATTGCATTTATTTTATTCCTTGCGTCCTTTCCGCGCCTCCTTCTCAAAACCCATTGGGTTACCTCGTCCTCAAATTGCATTGGAAAATAAGACCTGAGGGGCAGGACCTTGGTCCATCTCCTCCAATTTGATTGAGAAGGAGGCAAGGAGATGGGATGCGAGGAATCACAAGACAAATTGAGACTGTCCACATAGTCTGACAACTAGAGGAAAGAGAATAGAGTATGTTCCTCAAGATGGACATATTCTGCCATCATCCCTGACAATACACAGACAAACTAGAGATAATTCACTAATTGAGCATTCGAATCAACGCTTTTAACACTTGCTCCACAATCACTAATTACGTAGAAATGACTGAAGAATGGAGGGAGAACAATTGAGATGAATTGTAAGAACAATGAAGAGATGGAGAAAGACTTGATAGAAATGGCAGATGAGATACAGGAGGGAGGGGGAAGATGGATAGAAAGATTAGCAGAACAAAAAAAGAGACAGAAATCAGGAGGGTCTGAGTGTGTGTGTGTGTGTTCGTTCACCTGGTACAGCAGGAGGGTCAGTGGGCTGTGGACTACAGCAGAGTCTGGACTCCGCAGTCCACAAAGTTCTGGAAACGGGGCATCACATCACATAATGAGCCGGCTGAAACAACCACAGTGAACCTTAACACAGGAACTACTACAGCAAACACACCCTTGGCAGAAAATCAGTCATCCTTAGCCAACACATGAATTACTGCAAATACTGATACACACTGGCAGGCAGATGGTTGATATTATATCCGCTTAAAGCACTCACACCAACATGACAATATAGGCTTTTCCCAACATTGCCACCTAGTAGTCATTACTGGATCAGATGACAGAATACACATCAGGGATGGGCAACTGGTTGCCTGGAAACTTCACGTTGAATTGAATTATACGTTGGGCTGAAATGAGCATCTGAGTCAGGGCATTTTTCCTGCCACGACTTCTACAAGTCAGAATGTTGAATAAAATGATACTTTAACGGTTGTCTGTGTGGTTCGCCCATTTAACAGTAGGAATGTGAGACAATATATCCACAGGAAAGTATAATTATTACATCAACGTTTCAAAGCACTGGTAGTGCATTCAGATTTTGATCAGCTGAAGCATGCGCAGAACCATGACAACACGGACACGGGCTCTGCAAGTATGCATGAGTCTCGTGCATGTATTTTTTTTTACTTGTGCACTTGCTTCAGTTGATAAATCTGAACGCACTACCAGCGTTTTGAAACGTTGATATAATTAGACTTTCCTTTGGATATACAGTGCATTCATAAAGTATTCAGACCCCTTCCCCTTTTCCACATTTTGTTACGTTACAGCCTTATTCTAAAATGGATTAAATACATGTTTCCCCCTCACCAATCTACACACAATACCCCATAATGACAAAGCGAAAACAGGTTTAGAATGTTTGAAAAATAAAAAACAGATACCATATTCACATAAGTATTCAAATCAAATCAAATTTATTTATATAGCCCTTCGTACATCAGCTGATATCTCAAAGTGCTGTACAGAAACCCAGCCTAAAACCCCAAACAATGCAGGTGTAAAAGCACGGTGGCTAGGAAAAACTCCCTAGAAAGGCCAAAACCTAGGAAGAAACCTAGAGAGGAACCGGGCTATGTGGGGTGGTATTCAGACTCTTTGCTTTGAGACTCGAAATGGAGCTCAGGTGCATCCTGTTTCCATTGATCATCCTTGAGATGTTTCTACAACTTGAGTCCACCTGTGGTAAATTCAATTGATTGAACATGATTTGGAAAGGCACATACCTGTCTATATAAGGTTCCACAGCTGACAGTGCATGTCAGAGTAAAAACCAAGCCATGATGTCGAAGGAATTGTGCGTTGAGCTTTGAGACAGGATTGTGTTGAGGCACAGACCTGGGAAAGGATATCAAAACATTTCTGCAGCAATGAAGATCCCCAAGAACAGTGGACTGGCCTCTATCATTCTTAAATGGATGAAGTTTGGAACCACCTAGATTCTTCCTAAAGCTGACCACCCAGCCAAACTGAGCAATCGGGGGAGAAAGGCCTTGGTTAGGGAGGTGACCCCGATGGTCACTCTGACAGAACTCCAGAGTTGCACTGTGAACCTTCCAGAAGGACAACCATCTCTGCAGCACTCCACCAATCAGGCCTTTATGGTAGAGAGGCCAGACGGAAGCCTCTCCTTAGTAAAAGGCACAACAGCCAATTTGGTTCTCTGGTCTGAAGTAACCAAGATGGAACTTTCTGTTCTGAATGCCAAGTGTCAATTCTGGAGGAAACCTGGCACCATCCCTACGTTGAAGCATGGTGGTAGCATCATCATGCTGTGGGGATATTTTCAGTGGCAGGGACTGGGAGACTAGTCAGGATCGAGGCAAAGATGAACGGAGAAAAGTACAGAGATCCTTGATGAAAACCTTCTCCAGAGTGCTCAGGACATCAGAACTGGGGCGAAGGTTACAACGATCCTAAGCACACGGCCATGACAATGCAGTAGTAGCTTCGGGACAAGTCTCTGAATGTCCTTGACTGGCCCAGCCTCAGCCTGGATTTGAAACCAATCGAACATCTCTGGAGATCCCTGAAAATAGCTGTACAGTGACGCTCCCCATCCAACCTGACAGAGCTTGAGAGGATCTGCAGAGAAGAATGGGAGAAAGTGCCCAAGTACAGGTGTGCCAAGCTTGTAGTGTCATGCCCAAGAAGTCTCAAGGCTTTAATCACTGCCAAAGGTGCTTCAAAAATGTACTGAGTAAAGGCTCCGAATACTTTTGTAAATGTTATATTTCAGTTTTTGAAATGTAATACATTTGCAAGAATTTCTAAAAACATGTTTTTTTCTTTGCCATTATGGGGCATTGTGTGTAGATCGAGAAAAAAATAAGAATTGAATCTATTTTAGAATAAGGCTGTTACGTAACAAAATGTGGAAAAGGTCAAGGGGTCTGAATACTTTCTGAATGCATTGTATTCTCACATTCCTACTGCCAAATGGACCAACCGCACAGACAATCGGTAAAGTACATAAAAAATATAATTTTATTCAACATTCTGGCTTGTAGAAGTCGTGAGACGAAACGGAAATTTCTGCCCAACGTAAAATTCAATGCCAGGTTTCCAGGCAAGGCAACTGATGGTCCGTGCGGAACGCAGTTGTGGTCTTAACTTACTGTTGAGAGTTAAAATAGTGGTGTAATTATTTTGGGGGGGATTGTGCGCCAGCTGTGGTTCCGTGGTACCAGCGAGATGTGTAGTAGCCCATCTGGCTTTCCGTGGTACCAGCGAGATGTGTAGTAGCCCATCTGGCTTTCCGTGGTACCAGCGAGATGTGTAGTAGCCCATCTGGCTTTCCGTGGTACCAGCGAGATGTGTAGTAGCCCATCTGGCTTTCCGTGGTACCAGCGAGATGTGTAGTAGCCCATCTGGCTTTCCGTGGTACCAGCGAGATGTGTAGTAGCCCATCTGGCTTTCCGTGGTACCAACGAGATGTGTAGTAGCCCATCTGGCTTTCCGTGGTACCAGCGAGATGTGTAGTAGCCCATCTGGCTTTCCGTGGTACCAACGAGATGTGTAGTAGCCCATCTGGCTTTCCGTGGTACCAACGAGATGTGTAGTAGCCCATCTGGCTTTCCGTGGTACCAACGAGATGTGTAGTAGCCCATCTGGCTTTCCGTGGTACCAGCGAGATGTGTAGTAGCCCATCTGGCTTTCCGTGGTACCAGCGAGATGTGTAGTAGCCCATCTGGCTTTCCGTGGTACCAGCGAGATGTGTAGTAGCCCATCTGGCTTTCCGTGGTACCAGCGAGATGTGTAGTAGCCCATCTGGCTTTCCGTGGTACCAACAAGATGTGTAGTATCCCATCTGGCTTTCCGTGGTACCAGCGAGATGTGTAGTAGCCCATCTGGCTTTCCGTGGTACCAGCGAGATGTGTAGTAGCCCATCTGGCTTTCCGTGGTACCAGCGAGATGTGTAGTAGCCCATCTGGCTTTCCGTGGTACCAACGAGATGTGTAGTAGCCCATCTTGCTTTCCGTGGTACCAGCGAGATGTGTAGTAGCCCATCTGGCTTTCCGTGGTACCAACGAGATGTGTAGTAGCCCATCTGGCTTTCCGTGGTACCGGCGAGATGTGTAGTAGCCCATCTGGCTTTCCGTGGTACCGGCGAGATGTGTAGTAGCCCATCTGGCTTTCCGTGGTACCGGCGAGATGTGTAGTAGCCCATCTGGCTTTCCGTGGTACCGGCGAGATGTGTAGTAGTAGCCCATCTGGCTTTCCGTGGTACCAACGAGATGTGTAGTAGCCCATCTGGCTTTCCGTGGTACCAGCGAGATGTGTAGTAGCCCATCTGGCTTTCCGTGGTACCAGCGAGATGTGTAGTAGCCCATCTGGCTTTCCGTGGTACCAACGAGATGTGTAGTAGCCCATCTGGCTTTCCGTGGTACCAGCGAGATGTGTAGTAGCCCATCTGGCTTTCCGTGGTACCAGCGAGATGTGTAGTAGCCCATCTGGCTTTCCGTGGTACCAACGAGATGTGTAGTAGCCCATCTGGCTTTCCGTGGTACCAGCGAGATGTGTAGTAGCCCATCTGGCTTTCCGTGGTACCAGCGAGATGTGTAGTAGCCCATCTGGCTTTCCGTGGTACCAGCGAGATGTGTAGTAGCCCATCTGGCTTTCCGTGGTACCAGCGAGATGTGTAGTAGCCCATCTGGCTTTCCGTGGTACCAGCGAGATGTGTAGTAGCCCATCTGGCTTTCCGTGGTACCAGCGAGATGTGTAGTAGCCCATCTGGCTTTCCGTGGTACCAGCGAGATGTGTAGTAGCCCATCTGGCTTTCCGTGGTACCAGCGAGATGTGTAGTAGCCCATCTGGCTTTCCGTGGTACCAGCGAGATGTGTAGTAGCCCATCTGGCTTTCCGTGGTACCAACGAGATGTGTAGTAGCCCATCTGGCTTTCCGTGGTACCAGCGAGATGTGTAGTAGCCCATCTGGCTTTCCGTGGTACCAACGAGATGTGTAGTAGCCCATCTGGCTTTCCGTGGTACCAACGAGATGTGTAGTAGCCCATCTGGCTTTCCGTGGTACCAGCGAGATGTGTAGTAGCCCATCTGGCTTTCCGTGGTACCAGCGAGATGTGTAGTAGCCCATCTTGCTTTCCGTGGTACCAGCGAGATGTGTAGTAGCCCATCTGGCTTTCCGTGGTACCAGCGAGATGTGTAGTAGCCCATCTGGCTTTCCGTGGTACCAGCGAGATGTGTAGTAGCCCATCTGGCTTTCCGTGGTACCAACTAGATGTGTAGTAGCCCATCTGGCTTTCCGTGGTACCAGCGAGATGTGTAGTAGCCCATCTGGCTTTCCGTGGTACCAGCGAGATGTGTAGTAGCCCATCTGGCTTTCCGTGGTACCAGCGAGATGTGTAGTAGCCCATCTGGCTTTCCGTGGTACCAACGAGATGTGTAGTAGCCCATCTTGCTTTCCGTGGTAGCAGCGAGATGTGTAGTAGCCCATCTGGCTTTCCGTGGTACCAACGAGATGTGTAGTAGCCCATCTGGCTTTCCGTGGTACCGGCGAGATGTGTAGTAGCCCATCTGGCTTTCCGTGGTACCGGCGAGATGTGTAGTAGCCCATCTGGCTTTCCGTGGTACCGGCGAGATGTGTAGTAGCCCATCTGGCTTTCCGTGGTACCGGCGAGATGTGTAGTAGCCCATCTGGCTTTCCGTGGTACCGGCGAGATGTGTAGTAGCCCATCTGGCTTTCCGTGGTACCGGCGAGATGTGTAGTAGCCCATCTGGCTTTCCGTGGTACCAACGAGATGTGTAGTAGCCCATCTGGCTTTCCGTGGTACCAGCGAGATGTGTAGTAGCCCATCTGGCTTTCCGTGGTACCAGCGAGATGTGTAGTAGCCCATCTGGCTTTCCGTGGTACCAACGAGATGTGTAGTAGCCCATCTGGCTTTCCGTGGTACCAGCGAGATGTGTAGTAGCCCATCTGGCTTTCCGTGGTACCAACGAGATGTGTAGTAGCCCATCTGGCTTTCCGTGGTACCAACGAGATGTGTAGTAGCCCATCTGGCTTTCCGTGGTACCAGCGAGATGTGTAGTAGCCCATCTGGCTTTCCGTGGTACCAACAAGATGTGTAGTAGCCCATCTGGCTTTCCGTGGTACCAGCGAGATGTGTAGTAGCCCATCTGGCTTTCCGTGGTACCAGCGAGATGTGTAGTAGCCCATCTGGCTTTCCGTGGTACCAGCGAGATGTGTAGTAGCCCATCTGGCTTTCCGTGGTACCAGCGAGATGTGTAGTAGCCCATCTGGCTTTCCGTGGTACCAACGAGATGTGTAGTAGCCCATCTTGCTTTCCGTGGTACCAGCGAGATGTGTAGTAGCCCATCTGGCTTTCCGTGGTACCAACGAGATGTGTAGTAGCCCATCTGGCTTTCCGTGGTACCGGCGAGATGTGTAGTAGCCCATCTGGCTTTCCGTGGTACCGGCGAGATGTGTAGTAGCCCATCTGGCTTTCCGTGGTACCGGCGAGATGTGTAGTAGCCCATCTGGCTTTCCGTGGTACCGGCGAGATGTGTAGTAGCCCATCTGGCTTTCCGTGGTACCGGCGAGATGTGTAGTAGCGCATCTGGCTTTCCGTGGTACCAACGAGATGTGTAGTAGCCCATCTGGCTTTCCGTGGTACCAACGAGATGTGTAGTAGCCCATCTGGCTTTCCGTGGTACCAACGAGATGTGTAGTAGCCCATCTGGCTTTCCGTGGTACCAACGAGATGTGTAGTAGCCCATCTGGCTTTCCGTGGTACCAACGAGATGTGTAGTAGCCCATCTGGCTTTCCGTGGTACCAGCGAGATGTGTAGTAGCCCATCTGGCTTTCCGTGGTACCAGCGAGATGTGTAGTAGCCCATCTGGCTTTCCGTGGTACCAGCGAGATGTGTAGTAGCCCATCTGGCTTTCCGTGGTACCAGCGAGATGTGTAGTAGCCCATCTGGCTTTCCGTGGTACCAGCGAGATGTGTAGTAGCCCATCTGGCTTTCCGTGGTACCAGCGAGATGTGTAGTAGCCCATCTGGCTTTCCGTGGTACCAGCGAGATGTGTAGTAGCCCATCTGGCTTTCCGTGGTACCAGCGAGATGTGTAGTAGCCCATCTGGCTTTCCGTGGTACCAGCGAGATGTGTAGTAGCCCATCTGGCTTTCCGTGGTACCAGCGAGATGTGTAGTAGCCCATCTGGCTTTCCGTGGTACCAGCGAGATGTGTAGTAGCCCATCTGGCTTTCCGTGGTACCAGCGAGATGTGTAGTAGCCCATCTGGCTTTCCGTGGTACCAGCGAGATGTGTAGTAGCCCATCTGGCTTTCCGTGGTACCAGCGAGATGTGTAGTAGCCCATCTGGCTTTCCGTGGTACCAGCGAGATGTGTAGTAGCCCATCTGGCTTTCCGTGGTACCAGCGAGATGTGTAGTAGCCCATCTGGCTTTCCGTGGTACCAGCGAGATGTGTAGTAGCCCATCTGGCTTTCCGTGGTACCAGCGAGATGTGTAGTAGCCCATCTGGCTTTCCGTGGTACCAACGAGATGTGTAGTAGCCCATCTGGCTTTCCGTGGTACCAGCGAGATGTGTAGTAGCCCATCTGGCTTTCCGTAGTACCAGCGAGATGTGTAGTAGCCCATCTGGCTTTCCGTGGTACCAGCGAGATGTGTAGTAGCGCATCTGGCTTTCCGTGGTACCAGCGAGATGTGTAGTAGCCCATCTGGCTTTCCGTGGTACCAACGAGATGTGTAGTAGCCCATCTGGCTTTCCGTGGTACCAACGAGATGTGTAGTAGCCCATCTGGCTTTCCGTGGTACCAACGAGATGTGTAGTAGCCCATCTGGCTTTCCGTGGTACCAACGAGATGTGTAGTAGCCTAGGCCTATCTGGCTCTCTGTGTGTCTGTGTGCTCCAAAGCATGCAGATGGAGCAAGTGACAGTCAATGAGCCTTGCTGCAGTGCAACTCTGCGGTCCTCAGAACTGGATAAGTATAAACTCATTCACATTTTCCCCCTTCATCCTCCTATCTTATTTAGGCCTAGGCTGCTATATGCGTTGTAGGTAGGTTGCACACTGCTAGGATAACATGGAAATAGACCTAGGCCAACTACGCATTTCTTTCATAAGCTTTCCTCAGCTGTAGTCAGTTCTCTTTTCACTCATTAGATTTTTCCATCTTGGTATTTTTTCTCAATTTCATTTGTCATTCAAATACATTTGTCATTCAAAATAAATCTGTGAATGAGAATAGCATATTACGGTGGAAATTACAAGACTATGTTATAATGCTGTTATTGCGTCAAATGGTTGTTTTATGCAACAGAATAAGGGGTTGTTAGAACACTCATCTGTGTGTGTTCTACTGAGGATGGGCCTCTAGAATATTTACAATGTCTTTGGGTAAAACCACATTCCAGAGCATGAGTTAATGTTTCTGTTCTTGTAGGGTACCAGGGAGAGATGACACTAGGGCCAGACCCTGGTCTCTACACAATGAGATACTGTCTGCTGTGAATTATAAGTATCTTTCACACAAATCTTAACCGTGTAACACATTCCATACATTTGTTGTTTGTCATATAGACTGAAGGAGGATGTACTTTGCTATAAAATGCTGTGGCTCAAACCAGGGGTGATTACTGACCAGCTCCATTACGGCACTAATTAAATAATGAAGTTTCATTATTTTGAGGAAATATAAAAGTCTCTCCTTTTGATTACAATAATTCCACCACAATAGACTCCGATGTTCATAATTATTCCCATTTATAAGCTGCAATTTTAGTACAAAGATTTTATTAGAATAGTTTGGAAAAAACCTGTCGTAACTTTAATTAGTCTAAAAAGTTTTTATGATATTTCAATTAATAGGACAAGGCTTTTGGTTGTTTGGCTCACTAGGATAAGGACAGATTTTTTTTCTGCCAGATGCATGCATCATTACTGTCTAACGCTTTGCTCAACTGTAATGTTTGTTCAAATTTCTCATTAGATTTTTACATCTTGCTATTGTTTCTTCTCTCTCGCTCTCATTCTTACCTTAGGCCTCCCATGTGGGGTTATTCAAAAGCAACTTAAAGCTTTGAGACATCTAACGGAGTTCATTGTTTGATCATGAAATCTAGCATGCATTAAACTAAAAGTGGCTTAAAACCCTTTAGAACCAATAGTGGTGGTCAACAGCCTTTCTTTAAATTGCTATAGCGGCCGCAAATGTCCTTGTTTTTCTAACAATAATATCTGTCTATCGCAAAATGAACTTGCTAACAAACTGTTGTCATATTCGCATGGCTGTTGTCATCAACCAGAAACAGGGTATGCTGTCATTTGACTTTAGAAAAAATATACAAAAATAAACGTATTTACCAAATTATGGTGCCGAAGCAACGACGACTTTTCACTGTGGAAGAGGCTGTATCCATGTTGGTTTGTGATAAGGATTTGGGACACGTACTTGCACTTTGAAAGCGATGATGTCGAGGTGAGTGAAACAAGTCAACAGCAGATATACATTTGGTGTTGTTGATGTTTGATGCTGTAAAACTTGGGGAATAGCAAATCCTGTCATGATCACTTGGTTGGTACAGCAAGTACAGGCGAGCACATAAGCGTGGAGCAGGAGCTCCAATGGTTGCTCTCTGACTCATGGAAATAGTTGCAGTGTTTAGCTGTATATAGATTCTCTCAAATGTTGTGCACAAATTTGTTTACATACCTGTTAGTGAGCATTTTTCCTTTGCCAAGATAATCCATCCACCTGACAGGTGTGGCATATCAAGAAGCTGATTAAACAGAATGATAGTTACAGGTGCACCTTGTGCTGGGGACAATAAAAGGCCACTCTAAAATGTGCAGTTTTGTCACAATGACACAGATGTCTCAAGCTTTGAATGAGCGTGCAATTGGCATGCTGACTGCAGGAATGTCCACCAGACCTGTTGCCAAATAATTTAATCTTTATTTCTCTACCTCGGATCACGTGTAACCACACCATCCCAGGACCTCCACATCCAGCTTCTTCACCTACGGGATCATCTGAGACCAGCCAACCGGACAGCTGATGAAACTGTGGGTTTGCACTGTCAGAAACAGTCTCAGGGAAGCTCATCCAAGTGCTCCTCATCCTCACCAGGATCTTGATCTGACTGCAGTTCAGCGTCATAACCGACTTCAGTGGGCAAATGCTCACCTTCGATGGCCACTGGCCTGCTAGAGAAGTGTGCTCTTCATGGATGAATCCCGGTTTCAACCGTTCCGGCCAGATGGCAGACAACGTGTATGGCGTTGTGTGGGTGAGAGGTTTGCTGAGGTTGTGAACAGAGTGCCCCATGGTGGCAGTGGGGTTATAGTATGGGCAGGCATAAGCTACGGACAACGGACACAATTGCAGACATCGTGATGAGATCCTAAGATCCATTGTCGTGCCATTTATCCCTCGCCATCACCTCATGTTTCAGCATGATAATGCATGAGAGTTAATCTGTTGTTTTTTTTATAGTGAGTGTCTTCACACAGTGAATGACAAAATGAGTTATTCTTACTGACATGAATGTGGTGTCATTAAAGAGGTTGTGCTCTTTAAAAAAAACTGGTTAATTGTTATTTGTTCTTTGTTTTTGCACAAGGTATGTTTGTTTGAAATTCTGAGTATTCTACAGCAGCGGACTAAAATTATATTGGGATCTAAAGGGTTAATAGGCCAAGTCAGATTCATATCAATTGGATAGAAAATAGACCATTTGGGGCTTCTATAACGATAAGACATCGGAGTGTCCCCTATAAAAACAGACGTTGGCTATTGGCCCTTATCATTCGAGAGAGAAAAATATAGATTTAGCTAGATCTATCTACATTGTTCTCTTGCTTTGTGTAAATATAAAATATTTATTGAAATGGGCTATAGCAAATGGGAATATAGCCAATTTACTGCCCTGCTGTGTGCTGCCACTGCCAATTCTGATTGGAGTAATTGTTTCATATTGTGATTTTTTTTTACTTGCCCATTCAGACAACTTAAATCTATATTCTGGTTGTCCACCATTTTTAAAAAATCATATTTTTTTTTATTTTTTTTTACTTGCCCCGGAATGCTGACGAGCCCTGGCATGTATGGGTATGGAATTCATGATGATTTTAGATTTTTTGTGGCCCCACCCCCATCAAAGTTGCCCATCCCTGATACAGATAGATGGTAAAAACGTCACATCTACATAGCTTTTGCAATCAGTTAAAATAAAATATTGGGGATGCATCTTAGCAGTTTGCAAAACGTAGTCATTCAGAGGAAGTGTCACCTGGTTGATGAGCCGTGTCCTCTGCTCTCCAGTCCAGTGTGGTGAGGCGTACTGGGAGAGGAGAGCAGGAGTCAAAAGGTCAATACATACATGTCTAAAATGCATCCTTTTCCTCAATAAGTTATATGGGGAGAGGAACGAGTGTGTTTATCATGCTATGGTACAGTATTAAAACAGATGTATGCGTGTGGTCTCTAGCATGTCACGCATGTATATTAGTTTGGATTAGTGTTGATGAGGAATGTGTCATGTTGTAGTGCATGTTTTCATACCAATCGCCACTAAGAGTTCTCCAGGGAACAATACATTTATTCAATGAATACGTTATCCCCCCGCAAAAAAAGGTTATCTGCCTGCATGAGTGTGTTTGTTTGTTTACCTGGTACGCGTAATTGGTTTGCGAGTAGCGCATGGGCATCTGTGGAATCATGACTCCTGGAAAGCCGTTGTACGAGTAAGGCTGAGAAGAGAGGAAGGAGAAAACCGCAGTGTCAAAGGTAGATGTACGCAAAGTTCTATCTGCAACGTTCCACAATGTTTGCCTGCTGAACATGGGCCTGGTGTGCTGGGCGGGCAGATTGGGGTTGGTGCACTTTTGGGACCACTATTAGTCCTAAAGTGTGAACTGATTCAAGCCCATCTTGCAACACAGTGCTTGCGTCCCAAATGGCACCCTGGTCAAAAGTAGTGCACTTCACAGGGAATAGGGTGACATTTAAGACACACTTAGTGGCTTTGGGGTAATGACAGGCCCTTACCTGGAAGTAGGGATTGCCGCCATTGAGTACAGGTGAAGGCTGAGCCATGCCCCCGCCCATAGGAGAGCAGCAGGTGCAGTAGATGTACTGGGAGGGGGTTATCCAGGGGGCCTGATCAACCAGGTGAGACGGCATGGAACCTGGGCGGGTAAACAAATGAACAAACCTTCGTCCTCATTCTAGGCTGACTATAATTAAAGACATGCCAGGTCTCACAATGCCTAGATGGGTGTTTGAAATTTCAACTAACCACTAATAATTTGATATAGCAATTTGACGGCCGACTGCAGTCGATCTGGCAAGCAACCATTGGTTGATGCAATGCAATGTCTGCAATGTGGTCGACGTAAAACACGTTTAGCCACAACCCAGACTTCTGTTGTGGCAATGGATTACTAAAGGCAAGGACCTGAAGACATAAGAAAATGTTGAGACTACGACATATCAATGGACCAAATTCACACAAGCAACACACTCACGTGAGCTCCTTTCCTTCATGATTGCTGGACCCAGCTTGAGTTTCCTCCCTTTAAAACTGATCTGTTGCTACAGAGTAAACATGGTGAAGACGAAACACATTAGCTTGTGAGTAGAGTGAAGGCAAAGTTTGAAAGACTTGAATGTGACCATGTTAAATAAATTACCCTTACTTCAATGATGGTTTGGATGTCAACGTCTTCATTGAAGTAAACAAATCCATAACTACAAAGTCAAAGAGTGACATTGTTCCATAAGACAATGTTTACGGCGATGCACTTTTCTTGAATAAAGGTGGAGCCTACTAATTTGGGACTTACCCTTTGCAGATACCTCCACGGTAAGTGATGATTTTCACTTCCTTCACGGCACCAAATCTCGCAAAGAAGTCACGGATTTCATTCTCATCCACCTGGAAAGGACAATATGAGCACGTTAGATAATGACGATGTATCCCAATCCATTTGGAAATTATTTGAGCTTACTCACCTTCATGTCGATTCCTCCAACAAAAAGTGTGTTTGGAGTCATTTTACCTTCAGGTAAAATATAACCATTTGACAGCTTCAAACTTGCGGAAGTCTGACATCCGTTGCTCTGTTTCTGGATATCCTGGAAGAAATTAAAGTAGCTAGAGATTGGTCATACCAGTTGCCTTTCACTTTTCTACAAAGTCTAATCACAACATGCTCAAGTGGGCAGAAAGATTGTAGCCATCTCAGAGTAAGCCTCATCATCAGATGGATAATCTATTGATCCAGCTAGCTATCTCAGTCACAGGTGAAAGGAATGAGTTATACCATGTGCTCAACCATTATATCCAGGATTAGAACGTGAAGAAGGCAAGGGGAACTCTCAGAGGGCAATCCACTTCTATTTCAGCCATCAGGGTATTGCCATTGTCCAACCATTCCCGGCTAGTTAGTTCCTAACTAACTTACCTATAGAAAAACTTGATAAGCTAAAGTTAACTATACCAAATTATTATTATTCATATGTGACAAAACTAGCTAGCTAGTTAGGCAATCGTTCATTACCTGGCTGGCTATATTGGATGGCCGGGCCCTAGCTTGCTAGCGCAACAAAGACACAGAGGAGCAACTACCTTTAGCTAGCTAGGTACGTTATGTTATTAACTAGAAACGTGGTCGTTTATTGGAGGGAAAATGATTAAATAGTTAACTAAACGACCTAGCTATAATGTTATGAGCTGAATTTATCAAGCATGAGAACAGACGATACACTACGTTCATGTTAAGTATATTTAACTTGCTAGCTAACCAAGAAATGTGATATATAGCTTGCTGACTTTAGCTAACTCACTCCTGAGAAATTGGAGTGATTTTTTGTTCTCTTATTCCTTACTTAAAAATTATACATATGTTTGGGTAATTCTCAAAACAAGGATGTAGCTAGCTACTCACCATTTCTAAAACCGTTAACAGAATAAATTAAACACACTGCCGCGCAAACTTTCCCCGCTTGAAGTGCACGAAAAAACGTTTAACCGATTGTCAAAAGCCATACGCCACGCGCAAGCTTACATTTGCTGAACCTAATTGGGATGTTCCAAAAAGTACATTGGTTGCTTTTGTGTGTTTTTATTATGTTGTTTTTTTTACGTGTAATTTCGTTACACGAGTAAAACTTTGTCGGGAAAAAAATGTTAACACTATTTTGGGGTGTATTCTTTAAATAATGACATCTGATATCAAGCGTCTAGATTTCATCTCCCTCCGCAAATAAAATATAATGAACCAGGTAGGGAGCTGGTCTCGAACCCTCAACCCTCTGTCCAAAGCTCTGTCGACTGTGCCACAAAAGCATTCTCTATATCAGCGTTTATAAACCCAGAGTCGTTACGCTACTCCAGCCTTTCAAATAGCGCATCATCTCTAGTCTGCGACTCAACATTTTATAGGAACGCGCTCACCCGTCAAGTACACGACTCAACGTTTTATAGGAACGCGCTCACCGGTCAAGCACACGCACAGTCGTGGATGCAAGGTCCGATCACTTCTGACACCAATGTAATGAAACAGCAGGGAGCAGGTCTCGATCCCTCAACGTTCTAGCCCGACGTCCAGCGGGCTATCGACTGTGCTGCAAAATCATGCTCAAGCGGCAGAGTCGATATCCGCGCTTATAAACCCAGGGTTGTTACAATAGGTCAAACAAAGAGCAAGAATGTAGCTAACGTTAGCTGTTTCAAGTGTGTGAAAGTATAGGATTGTTCACAAATGGCGCCTGTGTTGACATCCAGCAGCAGCTCCATTGCAACAAATAACTAATTAACCACAATGTGGCATTAAGTACAGTAATCAAATCCATTCCTTTGATGACATTTAGCTAATCAGAGTCAGGTCATGATCAACCGAGCTACCACATGATATTGCTGAGGGAGAGTAAAATCTAAGATTTTTACAACTAACCAAAGATAGACCATAACCTGTCGTTTCCAATGAGCAAATTAATCATAATGGGCAGAACAAGGAATGAGATGGGCAAAGCCAAGCACGCGCTATTGAGATCCTATTTGCGCGTTCCAGCGATTATTTGGACATTCCCGAAAGGGAACGACTACTATGTCAAATGCGCGGGTGCAATAACTCAATTCGCCCTTGTACTCCTAAACGCATTTTTTTGTGTAACTTTGGCAAAGGGTAAAGTCCACAAAATGCAGTTCACTCTGTTTGTTACAGATTGTAGTTTTGGAAATAGAAAACTGTATGGACATCAAATGTTTAATCGGTGAGAAAATTGGCAGAATTTTAGCCAAAATCAATTTCGCTCCATCATCTACCACTGCTGGTCACTAGGCTCCCGCTCATCACCATATGTGGTAGAGAGTGGAAACGCCAAACAGATACATCCGGTGAAATATTTGTTTTTTACTCGTTAGCAGCTGCCAAGGCAAAAACCTGGGGTCCAGCAAAATTAAGGCCGTTTATACAATTTTAAAAACATTACAGTACATTCACATATTTAAATATCTGTCTCATTGTTCTATCTATGGTGACATGCAAGGACTCTAGTCTAGACAGGGTTAGGGTGTCCCCTTGTGTCTGCATTTCATACGGTTGAGTTCCTATCAGAGCTCCCAACAAATGGCCACTAGAGTTCACTATAGATTCACTGTTGAATGTGTCCTGTTAGTTGTGTGTGTGTGTGTGTGTGTGTGTGTGTGTGTGTGTGTGTGTGTGTGTGTGTGTGTGTGTGTGTGTGTGTGTGTGTGTGGAAAGGGGGGTGTTCCCAATCACAAACTACTTTGATTTATGTAAAACCTTTTTGATGCTTCATGTTGTATTTATTTAGAATTCACTGCACATAACTTAACTGCATCTAAGTAGCATCACTAGCAAACCCCTTGTTTTACTGCCAGTCGTTAAGTTCATAGAGAACCAAAATAGTATGTGTTCTATGTACATATTCTCCATCGTCTCTGGGTGAAATAAAAAAGTAAAGAACTGTTCATCTTTTCCATTCACTTCACAAGCCCCTTTGTTCCATGTTGGAAATGACGTGGAAACAACGTTGATTCATGCAGTGTGTGCCCAGTGGGATGGATGTCCTCCACAGGCCATACTGATAGTTCCCCTGAGTGCTCCCTCTCTCAATAACACACCAGGGACTGGGTGGGGTATATAGATTGGAGTAAACACACAGACACACACACACACCAGCCCATTGCCTTTTAAGCATAAGTGCCAAAACAGAGTGTGGGAGTGAAATCCCTTGGGAAAATGATCACACACTTTGTGTCTATTGATTATTGATTTGGAATTGAGACCCATGTAGACTAATGACATATTTGCCAACATGCTCTAATTAGCATTCCATTCCCCTTCATCAGTACAAGCTATGATGCAATAATCCAGCAGATATGAGAGAGCATGGAATATCTAGGGTTCCTATGTATCAAGCGTCTTAAAGTAAGAGTTCGATGTAGCATCAGTTTTGCTTTTTAGAGCACAATGAAAAAAGTTACATGGACAGGGAAGACCTGATCTCAGATCAGTACTCCTATATGGAATTATTTTGTAGGCCTAAAAGTTAAAAGGCTGATACAGATGTCAGCATATTACCCAAGACAGTGTAATAATTATGACATTATAGAATATTGGAGGCTCTCTAGCTGTATTTTGAAGTGTGTCATGAATTCAACTGATCATCGAGCCCATCCAGGTGTATAAACGTGTCACGAGGGACTGGGTGTGTGAGGTAAGAATCAGACGCAGAGAGCAGAGAGTTCCACAGGGAAAACGTGCACTTTAATATGGCACCAAAATCCAATGCCCAAAACACAGGGTGCGGAAAATACTGACCAACCCAAAACACAGGGTACACGGTCTGGAGCACGAACACACCCAATGACAACAACACGTAACACAAAATCAATCCTGCACAAAACAAGGGCGGGTTCACTAGCCTTAATAAGGAAGCACATCAGAAAAACACAATTAGACACAGGTGCAACTAATAAGACAAAACAAACAGAAAAAAGGATCGGTGGCGGCTAGTAGGCCGAGCACCGCCCGAACAGGCAGGGGAGCCAACTTCGGCGGAAGTCGTGACAAAACGAGTCACTGCAAGGAGCAGAACAGGGATTGTTCCTCTTGCACTTATAGGTCCTGGATGCCCCTGTGGCAATTTGTATTTGCAGGAATAGGTTGGTGTTTTTTTGTTTTGAAGGAAGAACAAAATAAAGCACAAGATATTTATTCAATGCATCTGGCTGGTATTTACCCTTGAAGAAGAAAGGCTCCATAATAATTCCCCTCAGAAGCCCAGCTAATGCAATTTATTGTGTTATTCATCCCATGACATTCAATTCAACTTATTTTTAAAAGGGCATCCAATATGGGTTGCTATACAAAAGACAACGAGGACATTTGCAGCAGATCAGTGCAGATCAGAAAAGAGCAACCTGTGCAATTTTCCCAACAGGTTTTGTCTTACAGAATAGAATAGTGTTTATGCATCCGTAGCCTGGATATGTCCATTGGAATATTGGCACAATTACATTTGTTTGCCCAATAACTTTTCTTGTGAAAATCCAATCATTATAATCAAAAAAGGAAAAACTCACTACTGAAAATCGCTCTGGATAAGAGCGTCTGCTAAATGACTATAATGTCAAATGTAAATGTTATATTCTCATGAAACACAATTTTTTAGATTTTTTTTAATGTAATATAAAGTAAGTGTTTGGGGTGGAAGAAAAACATGTTACTAAGAAAGAAATTAGAAAAATATTTCCAAATGTAAAAAAAAATATTACACAGTCCTGACAACTCACTTAACCATTCCTTACTTACTATATTCAATTTGAATATCAGAAAAGGTAATACTTACACAGTTCTTTTCACATTTCCATAAAATGTGCTAATTTTCTAGGCAGACATTTTTTTAAGAACCAGGAAGGTAAAGTTTTCAAGGTAACACACATGTGATATTGGAAAGCCCATAATGTCTTCTCAAAGGGACTACAGGAGTTAACACAGTGGCTTGAATGGACTCAGAGATACTGACCAATAACTGATGTCCACTAGAGAGGACACAAATTAATTGCTGGGTCTCAGGAGGGCATGCTGTTTCATACCACGTGGGGATCACCACGGTTCACACTTACTAGTCGAGAAGAAGTAGACATGTTTATGGAAACGTAGCCAATATTGCATCCGTACTAGGCTGTTGTATGAAAACCCATCAATAGGTAGGTGCCCAAAGTGTAACACTCGCGCCACTGTTTCCACGCAGACAGTGAATAAATTCGACAACAGCTGGAAATATGCTGCTCATCTACTGTAGTAGTATAGACTATGCCTAGGCTACAACGATTAGGTGGTGATAACTGACAAGTCAAGACCCCGAAGCAGTTTTATCTAGAAGGGATACAGCTCTTGTCAAACTTGACTTTTCGTAGCAGGTTTTGGAGAATTTACGCAGCAGGTTAGGATAATTTGGTCAAGGTTGGCTAAAATGCACAAAAAATATAGTTTTGACGTAAATTTGACAAAACCTGTATCCCATCTAGACATGACCCCTAAAGCCAGTTGCTTTCACTTCCCTGTTATGAAGATGACTATAGCGCCGTCAGGAGTGGTTACAACTGCGCAGGGCACTTGAGGTGTGCCATCCGGTTCATTGTAACATAAATCTCTTTTTGAATTTCCATTCTGGTGAGTCGCCGGCAGAAGGTGATGCTGCAGATTATTTGTATCATTGGCATTCCCATTCTCGTGTAAAGCAATGTCTACCGACGGAGAATCAAGATTTGTAGAGGATATCTTTTGGGTAGTCTACTTTGCAAGATAACACGGGCTGTGTGGCTATCTGTTAAAGCCTTGTCGCTTTGGCGTGCTGAAGCATCGTGGATCGTATTATTGTCAGTTATTTCACGTAGCGAGGCGATCAACAATCAAGACCTACACACAGCTCCACATTTATAGCGGATTTAAAGACAGTTGGGGTGCGCGCCCACCTGTTGCTGGGATGAAACCCTCGCCAGGCAATGGGGTGAGCCTCGAGACGCATCGAGAGGAATTGCTGTCCAACGGAGGCTGCGGGGTGTCAGACACCGTGACTGCTGTCCAACCTGAAACTGGTCCCGGATCCCCAATGACTGACAAACCGGGAGCGGGAGAAACTACAGATGCCAAAGGAATCCCTAGGCGGAGCAGTATTATCAAGGTAAAGGTTGGAGGGCATTAAATACTATTTCTCCCTGTCTCCTATCTGTTTCCTCTCCTTTCTCCCAGTCTCCTCTCCTTTCTCCCAGTCTCCTCTCCTTCTCCCAGTCTCATCTCCTCCCTGTCTCCTCTCCTTCACCCTGTTTCCTCTCCTTCACCCTGTTGCCTCTTCTTCTCCCAGTCCCTCTCTTTAGACCACACTGATTGGCAAGACCTGGACAGGTGATCGCTTTCACCTATCCTGTCTTTCCAGATCAATGCAGATAAAGGGAAGGATACAAGGAGAGGAAGCACCTTTAGACTATTGAGATGCACCCCAGATCCATGCGCTCCAGCTGCTGGCAATGAATGCAATACATGCTTGAAATAAATAGGCTATTATTTGGCAGTGTTCTTAATGCCTATCTCTAGGCCTATTACTAAGCTAGCTTTGTGTTGTCTTCATCTTCAAGACAGACAGAAAGACAGACTTATTCGTAGATCTTTGGACTGGGCTGGATGGAATGACCCATCTGACCCAGCTCCTCCCTCTTTATTCTTCGACTTTAGACAGACTTCATCCCTGTTTTAAACTTTATAACTTTATCTTCACATCCCGAAGGTAATCTGACAACTGATGAGAAGGACTCAAGTATGTGATGAAATCATTGCTTGATCTGTGATCACAGCAAGACTTATGTTTCTTTATGGGACTTTAATGTAATTCATAAACTTTGGGCTTGTCCAAACAGTTCATCTTGTGTTGTAGGTTTTGCTGAATGTTTTATTAGGCCTTATATTGATCTCTTACGTTGCCAGTTTTGTATGATACTGCTCCCTACAGAGGAATGACTTGTCGTCAATGTTGGCTCTCTGCCGGTCTGATTTGCTCCCAGCGCTTGGCAGGGCAGGAGGTTGGCCAATTTCCTCACATTTGATGTTGCAATGTTGCTTTGAGTCATGAACAGTTAGAGATACTGATGACTCTCTCTCTCTCTCTCTCTCTCTCTCTCTCTCTCTCTCTCTCTCTCTCTCTCTCTCTCTCTCTCTCTCTCGCCCTCTCTCTCTCGCCCTCTCTCCTCTAACTTTCTCTCTCGTGTTTTGTTGCCGTCACTCTCTCTCTCTCTCTCTCTCTCTCTCTCTCTCTCTCTCTCTCTCTCTCTCCCTCTCTCTCTCTCTCTCTCTCTCTCTCTCGCCCTCTCTCCTCTAACTTTCTCTCTCGTGTTTTGTTGCCGTCACCTCTCTCTCTCTCTCTCTCTCTCGCCCTCTCTCCTCTAACTTTCTCTCTCGTGTTTTGTTGCCGTCACCTCTCTCTCTCTCTCTCTCTCTCTCTCTCTCTCTCGCCCTCTCTCCTCTAACTTTCTCTCTCGTTTTGTTGCCGTCACCTCTCTCTCTCTCTCTCTCTCTCTCTCTCTCTCTCTCTCTCTCTCTCTCTCTCTCTCTCTCTCTCTCTCTCTCTCTCGCGCCCTCTCTCCTCTAACTTTCTCTCTCGTGTTTTGTTGCCGTCACCTCTCTCTCTCTCTCTCTCTCGCCCTCTCTCCTCTAACTTTCTCTCTCTCGTTTTGTTGCCGTCACCTCTCTCTCTCTCTCTCTCTCTCTCTCTCTCTCTCTCTCTCTCTCTCTCTCTCTCTCTCTCTCTCGCCCTCTCTCCTCTAACTTTCTCTCTCGTGTTTTGTTGCCGTCACCTCTCTCTTTCTCTCTCTCTCTCTCTCTCGCCCTCTCTCCTCTAACTTTCTCTCTCTCGTTTTGTTGCCGTCACCTCTCTCTCTCTCTCTCTCTCTCTCTCTCTCTCTCTCTCTCTCTCTCTCTCTCTCTCTCTCTCTCTCTCTCTCTCTCGCCCTCTCTCCTCTAACTTTCTCTCTCGTGTTTTGTTGCCGTCACCTCTCTCTCTCTCTCTCTCTCTCTCCCTCTCTCTCTCTCGCCCTCTCTCCTCTAACTTTCTCTCTCTCGTTTTGTTGCCGTCACCTCTCTCTCTCTCTCTCTCTCTCTCTCTCTCTCTCTCTCTCGCCCTCTCTCCTCTAACTTTCTCTCTCGTGTTTTGTTGCCGTCACCTCTCTCTCTCTCTCTCTCTCTCTCTCTCGCCCTCTCTCCTCTAACTTTCTCTCTCGTGTTTTGTTGCCGTCACCTCTCTCTTTCTCTCTCTCTCTCTCTCTCGCCCTCTCTCCTCTAACTTTCTCTCTCGTGTTTTGTTGCCGTCACCTCTCTCTTTCTCTCTCTCTCTCTCTCTCGCCCTCTCTCCTCTAACTTTCTCTCTCGTGTTTTGTTGCCGTCACCTCTCTCTCTCTCTCTCTCTCTCGCCCTCTCTCCTCTAACTTTCTCTCTCGTGTTTTGTTGCCGTCACCTCTCTCTTTCTCTCTCTCTCTCTCTCTCGCCCTCTCTCCTCTAACTTTCTCTCTCGTGTTTTGTTGCCGTCACCTCTCTCTTTCTCTCTCTCTCTCTCTCTCGCCCTCTCTCCTCTAACTTTCTCTCTCGTGTTTTGTTGCCGTCACCTCTCTCTCTCTCTCTCTCTCTCTCGCCCTCTCTCTCTCGCCCTCTCTCCTCTAACTTTCTCTCTCTCGTTTTGTTGCCGTCACCTCTCTCTCTCTCTCTCTCTCTCTCTCTCTCTCTCTCTCTCTCTCTCTCGCCCTCTCTCCTCTAACTTTCTCTCTCGTGTTTTGTTGCCGTCACCTCTCTCTCTCTCTCTCTCTCTCTCTCTCTCTCTCTCTCTCTCTCTCTCTCTCTCTCTCTCTCTCTCTCTCTCTCGCCCTCTCTCCTCTAACTTTCTCTCTCGTGTTTTGTTGCCGTCACCTCTCTCTCTCTCTCTCTCTCTCTCTCTCGCCCTCTCTCCTCTAACTTTCTCTCTCGTGTTTTGTTGCCGTCATCTCTCTCTCTCTCTCTCTCTCTCTCTCTCTCTCTCTCTCGCCCTCTCTCCTCTAACTTTCTCTCTCGTGTTTTGTTGCCGTCACCTCTCTCTCTCTCTCTCTCTCTCTCTCGCCCTCTCTCCTCTAACTTTCTCTCTCGTGTTTTGTTGCCGTCACCTCTCTCACTCTCTCTTTCTCACCCTCTCTCTCTTTCTCACCCTCTAACTTTCTCTAACTTTCTCTCTCGTGTTTTGTTGCTGTCACTCTCTTTCAACTCTAACTTCCTTCCTCACTCCTTTTTTTCACTTTCTATTCGTTGACTTTATTTGTTTCTGAGTTGCCAGTAAAGGATTGTCAGAAACACAAATGTGTTTAACTTTCTGTCATGCTTCAGAAAAGTTGTGTGGCGCCTAAAATAACCAGCTCTGTCCCACGCTGGGCTGAAAGTGGCGTTAAATGACTTCTCTGCATGGGCGTTGCTGCTCGACGTATGCGGCAGTGTGGAGCCACAGCGCTGCTATCTGCTGTTGCTGCGTTTGTTTGATGTGGTGGTGATAGCTGCAGCACACGTCTAACTTGCAACACAAACTGTGTATCTTCAAAGGGCAGCAGAGAACGACACGGCATGGGACAACTGAACACAAAGATACATGCATACATACATGCATACGAAGTCGGAAGTTTACATACACCTTAGCCAAATACATTTAAACTCAGGTTTTCACAATTCCTGACATTTAATCCTCGTAAAAAATTCCCTGTCTTAGGTCAGTTAGGATCACCACTTTATTTTAAGAATGTGAAATGTCAGAATAATAATAGAGAGGATTATTTATTTCAGGTTTTATTCATTTCATCACATTCCCAGTGGGTCAGAAGTTTACATACACTCAATTAATATTTGGTAATTGTTTAATTTTGGTCTAACATTTTGGGTAGTCTTCCACAAGCTTCCCACAATAAGTTGGGTGAATTTTGGCCCAGTCCTCCTGACAGAGCTGGTGTAACTGAGTCAGGTTTGTAGGCCTCCTTGCTCGCACACGCTTTTTCAGTTCTGCCCATGTGACAGTATAACTTTAGACCGTCTCCTCGCCCATACCCGGGCGCGAACCAGGGACCCTCTGCACACATCAACAACAGTCACCCACGAAGCATCGTTACCCATCGCTCCACAAAAGCCATGGCCCTTGCAGAGCAAGGGGAACCACTACTTCAAGGTCTCAGAGCAAGTGATGTCACCGATTGAAACGCTATTTAGCGCGCACCACCGCTAACTAGCTAGCAGTTTGACATCCGTTACACTCACCCCTTTTTGACCTCCTCCTTTGCCGCAGCAACCAGTGATCCGGGTCAACAGCATCAATGTAACAATATAACTTTAGACCGTCCCCTCTCCTATACCCGGGCGCGAACCAGGGACCCCCTGCACACATCAACAACTGACACCCACGAAGCCACGGCCCTTGCAGAGCAAGGGGAACCACTACTTCAAGGTCTCAGAGCAAGTGATGTCACCGATTGAAACGCTATTTAGCGCGCACCACCGCTAACTAGCTAGCAGTTTCACATCCGTTACACCCACACATTTTCTATAGGATTGAAGTCAGGGCTTTGTGATGGCCACTCCAATACCTTGACTTTGTTGTCCTTAAGCCATTTTGCCACAACTTTGGAAGTATGCTTGGGGTCATTGTCCATTTGGAAGAACCAAGCTTTAACTTCCTGATTGATGTCTTGAGATGTTGCCTCAATATATCCACATAATTTTCCTTTCGCATGATGCCACCAATTTTGTGAAGTGCACCAGTCTCTCCTGCAGCAAAGCACCCCCACAACATAATGCTGCCACCCCCGTGCTTCACGGTGGGATGGTGTTCTTCGGCTTGCAAGCATCCCCCTTTTTCCTCCAAACATAACGATGACCATTATGGCCAAACAGTTCTATTTTTGTTTCATTAGACCAGAGGACATTTCTCCAAAAAGTATGATCTTTGTCCCCATGTACAGTTGCAAACCATAGTCTGGCTTTTTTCATGGCGGTTTTGGAGCAGTGGCTTCTTCCTTGCTGAGCGTCCTTTCAGGTTTTGTTGATATAGGACTCATTTTACTGTGGATATAGATACCTTTGTACCCGTTTCTTCCAGCGTCTTCACAAGGTCCTTTGCTGCTGTTCTGGGATTGATTTGCATTTTTTGCCACAAAGTACGTTCATCTCTGAGACAGAACCGGTCTCCTTCCTGAGCGGTATGACGGCTGCGTGGTCCCATGGTGTTTATACTTGCGTACTATTGTTTGTACAGATGAACGTGGTACCTTCAGGCGTTTGGAAATTGCTCCCAAGGATGAACCAGACTTGTGGAGGGCTGATTTCATTTGATTTTCCCATGATGTCAAGCAAAGAGGCACTGAGTTTGAAGGTAGGCCTTGAAATACATCCACAGGTACACCTCCAATTGACTCAAATGATGTCAATTAGCCTATCAGAAGCATCTAAAGCCATGACATCCTTTTCTGGAATTTTCCAAGCTGTTTAAAGGCACAGTCAACTTAGTGTATGTAAACCACTGTAATTGTGATACAGTGAAATAATCTGTCTGTAAACAATTGTAGGGAAAAATGACTCGTGTCATGCACAAAGTAGATGTCCTAACTGACTTGCCAAAACTATAGTTTGTTAACAAGAAATTTGTGGAGTGGTTGAAAAATGAGTTTTAATGACTCCAACCTAAGTGTATGAAAACTTCCGACTTCAACTGTACATACATACATGCATACATACTGGCGCTTTTATCCAAAGTGACTTTGGAAAAAAAAAAAAAAAAAAACTTACAGTCGTGCATACATACATTTTTATATGGGTGTCTCCAGTGGGAATCAAACCCACATCCTGTCTTTGCAAGCGCCATGCTCTACCAACTAAAGTGAGCCACGTAGCCTACACACTGATGTGTAACACATTTAAGTTTGCCACAATGGTTCATTGTGAGAATTCAAGAATTAAAATCAAATACAATTTTATTTGTCACATGTGCAGAATACAACAGGTGTGGACTTTACTGTGAAATGCTTACTTACGAGGCCTTTCCCAACAACACAGATTTAAAATGTTTTTTAGTTTTTTAAAGGAAATAGTAACACAATACAATAATGAGACTATATACAAGGATTACCAGTACCGAGTCAATGTGCATGGGTACGAGGTGATATGAGTCAATGTGCATGGGTACGAGGTGATATGAGTCAATGTGCATGGGTACGAGGTGATATGAGTCAATGTGCATGGGTACGAGGTAATGAGTCAATGTGCATGGGTACGAGGTAATATCAGTCAATGTGCATGGGTACGAGGTAATATCAGTCAATGTGCATGGGTACGAGGTAATATCAGTCAATGTGCATGGGTATGAGGTAATATGAGTCTATGTGCATGGGTACGAGGTAATATGAGTCTATGTGCATGGGTAAAAGGTAATATGAGTCAATGTGCATGGGTACGAGGTAATATGAGTCAATGTGCATGGGTACGAGTCAATGTGCATGTGTACGAGGTAATATCAGTCAATGTGCATGGGTACGAGGTAATATCAGTCAATGTGCATTTGTACGAGGTAATATCAGTCAATGTGCATGGGTACGAGGTAATATCAGTCAATGTGCATGTGTACGAGGTAATATCAGTCCATGTGCATGGGTACGAGGTAATATCAGTCAATGTGCATGGGTACGAGGTAATATGAGTCAATGTGCATGGGTACAAGGTAATATCAGTCAATGTGCATGGGTACAAGGTAATATCAGTCAATGTGCATGGGTACAAGGTAATATCAGTCAATGTGCATGGGTACGAGGTAATATCAGTCAATGTGCATGTGTACGAGGTAATATCAGTCCATGTGCATGGGTACGAGGTAATATCAGTCAATGTGCATGGGTACGAGGTAATATGAGTCAATGTGCATGGGTACGTGGTAATATGAGTCAATGTGCATGGGTACGAGGTAATATGAGTCAATGTGCATGGGTACGTGGTAATATGAGTCAATGTGCATGGGTACAAGGTAATATGAGTCAATGTGCATGTGTACGAGGTAATATGAGTCAATGTGCATGGGTACGAGGTAATATGAGTCAATGTGCATGGGTATGAGGTAATATGTACATGTAGGTAAGGGTGAAAATGACAACCAGGATAAATAATACACATAGTAGCAGCAGCGTGTGTGAAAGTGTGAGTGGGTGTGTGAGCATATGTAGTTTGTGTTGGAGTGTCTGTGTAGTATGTGTGACTGTGTGGGTAGAGCCACCAGCTCTCACAGTCTCACGTCACAATTAGATAAGAGCGTCTGCTAAATGACTTAAATGTAAATGTAATGTTCATCCATGCTTCTCAAATATCACATTTCATTATCGTTCAAAGGTTAAGATAACCCTTACCTTAACTATTCAGAGATAATGATTTAAGGTTTGAGATTGGCACAAAACAAAAATATCAAAAACAACTTTCTATCGCTGGATTCAAACATGCAGCATTTGGAATCAGAGGCAGACGTTTACACCCCTCCGCCATCCCCGTCCACAAAGCCTCAAGGTCACAGCGCTCACTGTCGCCCCCTAGCGGCCGGTTTCCACTTCATCGCCCGACATCCTCAGACATGGATGGATGTCGAATACTGACTTGTGTCATGAGTGACCTGCCTGAGTAGAGTCCAGTGAGTGTGTGGGTAGAGTCCAGTGAGTGTGTGGGTAGAGTCCAGTGAGTGTGTGGGTAGAGTCCAGTGAGTGTGTGGGTAGAGTCCAGTGAGTGTGTGGGTAGAGTCCAGTGAGTGTGTGGGTAGAGTCCAGTGAGTGTGTGGGTAGAGTCCAGTGATTGTGTGGGTAGAGTCCAGTGAGTGTGTGGGTAGAGTCCAGTGATTGTGTGGGTAGAGTCCAGTGAGTGTGTGGGTAGAGTCCAGTGATTGTGTGGGTAGAGTCCAGTGAGTGTGTGGGTAGAGCCGGTGCAAGAGAGTCAGTGCAAATAAAAAGGGGGTCAATGTAAATAGTTCAGGTAGCCATTTGTATTAACTGTTCAGCAGTCTTATGGCTTGGGGGGTAGAAGCTGTTCAGGAGCCTTTTGGTCCCAGACTTGGTGCTCTGTTCAGGAGCCTTTTGGTCCCAGACTTTGTGCTCTGTTCAGGAGCCTTTTGGTCCCAGACTTTGTGCTCTGTTCAGGAGCCTTTTGGTCCCAGACTTGGTGCTCTGTTCAGGAGCCTTTTGGTCCCAGACTTGGTGCTCTGTTCAGGGTCCTGTTGGTTTCAGACTTGGTGCTTCAGACTTGGGTGGCTGGAGTCTTCGACAATTTTCCGGGCCTTCCTCTGACAGCCTGGTATAGAGGTCCTGGATGGCAGCGAGCTCAGCCCCAGTGATGTACTGGGTCATACACACTACACTATGTTGTGCTTTACGCTCGGATGTCAAGCATTTGCCATACCAAGTGGGAATGTAGCCAGTCAATACCAAGTGGGGATGTAGCCAGTCAAGATGCTCTCAATGGTGCAGCTGTAGAATTTGAAGATCTGAGGACCCATGCCAAACCTTTTCAACCTCCTGAGGGGGAACAGGTGTTGTCGTGCCATCCTCATGACTGTGTTGGTGTGTTTGGATCATGATCCCCGGGATGAGTTCAATCCCTATGTGGTACAGTATGTAGGAAAATTGGAGATATTACATTATTGACCTTTTGAACATAATTCCGAGCATTTGGCTGTGTGTGTGTGTTTGGATAGGGGCATGTAGGGAAGAGTTTAACTGTCTGTCTCATATGCCTGGAGATCACCTCTCCTATTTTCTGTCTTTCCTCCCTATTGCTCTTCTTCTCTTCCTCTTCCCTTCTATGCTCCTTTACCCCCTCTTCCTCTCTCCATCCTTGGCCTGGGCTGGATCCCACATGGTGCCCTATTCCCTACATGGTTAACTTCTTTGGGACAGAGGCCTGTTTAATCCTCTCTTCTTGTCTGGTGTACATGCAGGCTGAGTAGGTATGTAAGGGTGCTCTGGGTAGTGCCTTGTCTCTGAGGGGTAACCTGTCTCTGAGGGGTAACCTGTCTCTGAGGGGTACCCTGTATCTGTCTAGTATCCTGTCTCTGAGTGGTAACCTGTCTCTGATTGGTAACCTGTCTCTGAGGGGTACCCTGTATCTGTCTAGTATCCTGTCTCTGATTGGTAACCTGTCTCTGATTGGTAACCTGTCTCTGAGGGGTACCCTGTATCTGTCTAGTATCCTGTCTCTGATTGGTAACCTGTCTCTGATTGGTAACCTGTCTCTGATTGGTAACCTGTCTCTGAGGGGTACCCTGTATCTGTCTAGTATCCTGTCTCTGATTGGTAACCTGTCTCTGATTGGTAACCTGTCTCTGATTGGTAACCTGTCTCTGAGGGGTACCCTGTATCTGTCTAGTATCCTGTCTCTGAGTGGTAACCTGTCTCTGATTGGTAACCTGTCTCTGAGGGGTAACCTGTCTCTGAGGGGTAACCTGTCTCTGATTGGTAACCTGTCTCTGAGGGATACCCTGTATCTGTCTAGTAACCTGTCTCTGAGGGGTAACCTGTCTCTGAGGGGTAACCTGTCTCTGAGGGGTAACCTGTCTCTGATTGGTAACCTGTCTCTGAGGGGTACCCTGTATCTGTCTAGTATCCTGTCTCTGAGGGGTAACCTGTATCTGTCTAGTATCCTGTCTCTGAGGGGTAACCTGTCTCTGATTGGTAACCTGTCTCTGATTGGTAACCTGTCTCTGAGGGATACCCTGTATCTGTCTAGTAACCTGTCTCTGAGGGGTAACCTGTCTCTGAGGGGTAACCTGTCTCTGAGGGGTACCCTGTATCTGTCTAGTATCCTGTCTCTGAGGGGTAACCTGTCTCTGATTGGTAACCTGCCTCTGATTGGTAACCTGTCTCTGATTGGTAACCTGTCTCTGAGGGGTAACCTGCCTCTGAGGGGTAACCTGTCTCTGATTGGTAACCTGTCTCTGAGGGGTACCCTGTATCTGTCTAGTATCCTGTCTCTGAGTGGTAACCTGTCTCTGATTGGTAACCTGTCTCTGAGGGGTACCCTGTATCTGTCTAGTATCCTGTCTCTGAGTGGTAACCTGTCTCTGATTGGTAACCTGTCTCTGAGGGGTAACCTGTCTCTGAGGGGTAACCTGTCTCTGATTGGTAACCTGTCTCTGAGGGATACCCTGTATCTGTCTAGTAACCTGTCTCTGAGGGGTAACCTGTCTCTGAGGGGTAACCTGTCTCTGAGGGATACCCTGTATCTGTCTAGTAACCTGTCTCTGAGGGGTATCCTGTCTCTGAGGGGTAACCTGTCTCTGAGGGGTAACCTGTCTCTGATTGGTAACCTGTCTCTGAGGGGTACCCTGTATCTGTCTAGTATCCTGTCTCTGAGGGGTAACCTGTATCTGTCTAGTATCCTGTCTCTGAGGGGTAACCTGTCTCTGATTGGTAACCTGGTCTCTGATTGGTAACCTGTCTCTGAGGGATACCCTGTATCTGTCTAGTAACCTGTCTCTGAGGGGTAACCTGTCTCTGAGGGGTAACCTGTCTCTGAGGGGTAACCTGTCTCTGAGGGGTACCCTGTATCTGTCTAGTATCCTGTCTCTGAGGGGTAACCTGTCTCTGATTGGTAACCTGCCTCTGATTGGTAACCTGTCTGATTGGTAACCTGTCTCTGAGGGGTAACCTGCATCTGAGGGGTAACCTGTCTCTGATTGGTAACCTGTCTCTGAGGGGTACCCTGTATCTGTCTAGTATCCTGTCTCTGATTGGTAACCTGTCTCTGAGGGATACCCTGTATCTGTCTAGTATCCTGTCTCTGAGGGGTAACCTGTCTCTGAGTGGTAACCTGTCTCTGATTGGTAACCTGTCTCTGAGTGGTAACCTGTCTCTAAGGGATACCCTGTATCTGTCTAGTATCCTGTCTCTGAGGGGTAACCTGTATCTGTCTAGTATCCTGTCTCTGAGGGGTAACCTGTCTCTGATTGGTAACCTGTCTCTGAGGGATACCCTGTATCTGTCTAGTATCCTGTCTCTGATTGGTAACCTGTCTCTGAGGGGTACCCTGTATCTGTCTAGTATCCTGTCTCTGAGTGGTAACCTGTCTCTGAGGGATACCCTGTATCTGTCTAGTATCCTGTCTCTGAGGGATACCCTGTATCTGTCTAGTATCCTGTCTCTGAGGGATACCCTGTATCTGTCTAGTATCCTGTCTCTGAGGGGTAACCTGTCTCTGAGTGGTAACCTGTCTCTGATTGGTAACCTGTCTCTGAGTGGTAACCTGTCTCTGAGGGATACCCTGTATCTGTCTAGTATCCTGTCTCTGAGGGGTAACCTGTCTCTGATTGGTAACCTGTCTCTGAGGGATACCCTGTATCTGTCTAGTATCCTGTCTCTGATTGGTAACCTGTCTCTGAGGGGTACCCTGTATCTGTCTAGTATCCTGTCTCTGAGTGGTAACCTGTCTCTGAGGGATACCCTGTATCTGTCTAGTATCCTGTCTCTGAGGGGTAACCTGTCTCTGAGTGGTAACCTGTCTCTGATTGGTAACCTGTCTCTGAGTGGTAACCTGTCTCTGAGGGATACCCTGTATCTGTCTAGTATCCTGTCTCTGAGGGGTAACCTGTATCTGTATAGTATCCTGTCTCTGAGTGGTAACCTGTCTCTGAGGGGTACCCTGTATCTGTCTAGTATCCTGTCTCTGATTGGTAACCTGTCTCTGAGGGGTAACCTGTCTCTGAGGGATACCCTGTATCTGTCTAGTATCCTGTCTCTGAGTGGTAACCTGTCTCTGAGGGGTACCCTGTATCTGTCTAGTATCCTGTCTCTGAGGGATACCCTGTATCTGTCTAGTATCCTGTCTCTGATTGGTAACCTGTCTCTGAGGGGTAACCTGTCTCTGAGTGGTAACCTGTCTCTGAGTGGTAACCTGTATCTGTCTAGTATCCTGTCTCTGAGTGGTAACCTGTCTCTGAGGGGTAACCTGTCTCTGAGGGATACCCTGTATCTGTCTAGTATCCTGTCTCTGAGTGGTAACCTGTCTCTGAGGGATACCCTGTATCTGTCTAGTATCCTGTCTCTGATTGGTAACCTGTCTCTGAGGGGTAACCTGTCTCTGAGTGGTAACCTGTCTCTGAGGGATACCCTGTATCTGTCTAGTATCCTGTCTCTGATTGGTAACCTGTCTCTGAGTGGTAACCTGTCTCTGAGGGGTACCCTGTATCTGTCTAGTATCCTGTCTCTGAGGGGTAACCTGTCTCTGATTGGTAACCTGTCTCTGATTGGTAACCTGTCTCTGAGGGGTAACCTGCCTCTGAGGGGTAACCTGCCTCTGAGGGGTAACCGGTCTCTGATTGGTAACCTGTCTCTGATAGGTTACCACTCAGAAACAGGTTACCAGTCTCTGAGGGGTAACCTGTCTCTGAGTGGTAACCTGTCTCTGAGGGGTAACCTGTCTCTGAGGGGTAACCTGTCTCTGAGGGGTACCCTGTATCTGTCTAGTAACCTGTCTCTGAGGGGTAACCTGTCTCTGAGGGGTAACCTGTCTCTGAGGGGTAACCTGTCTCTGAGGGGTACCCTGTATCTGTCTAGTAACCTGTCTCTGAGGGGTAACCTGTCTCTGAGGGGTAACCTGTCTCTGAGGGGTACGCTGTATCTGTCTAGTAACCTGTCTCTGAGGGGTAACCTGTCTCTGAGGGGTACCCTGTATCTGTCTAGTAACCTGTCTCTGAGGGGTACCCTGTATCTGTCTAGTAACCTGTCTCTGAGGGGTAACCTGTCTCTGAGGGGTAACCTGTCTCTGAGGGGTAACCTGTCTCTGAGGGGTAACCTGTCTCTGAGGGGTACCCTGTATCTGTCTAGTAACCTGTCTCTGAGGGGTAACCTGTCTCTGAGGGGTAACCTGTCTCTGAGTGGTAACCTGTCTCTGAGTGGTAACCTGTCTCTGAGGGGTACCCTGTATCTGTCTAGTAACCTGTCTCTGAGGGGTAACCTGTCTCTGAGGGGTATCCTGTCTCTGAGTGGTAACCTGTCTCTGAGGGGTAACCTGTCTCTGAGGGGTAACCTGTCTCTGAGGGGTACCCTGTATCTGTCTAGTATCCTGTCTCTGCGTATGGAGGGGCAGTGGGGGTGTTTAGGTGTAGTGAGTTTGTTTGGAACTTGAGTGGTATATTTTCAACTGTTTGGATGACAAATCTGGTCTGTGTTTGTAGTATTGTATGAGTATTAATGATTGCCCAGTGTGTGTGTGTGTGTGTGTGTGTGTGTTTGTGTGTGTTCTGACTGTGAGAACAGTGTTAGCCTGGGGGGTTGGCAGACAGCTGGGGAAGGATTATGGTTTGAATTGTAGCTCCTCCAACCTGCTACTTTGGTTAACATTGATTAATGTCTTTGGCCCACTTTAGCATGCTCTGGCCCACTTTAGCATGCTCTGGCCTACTTTAGATCACTTCCCATTGCTTCAGGCTGTTTTAGTAACCACAGCAAACCAACAACTTTAAATATTTTTCCTTCAGTGGTTGTGATGGAACAAATGATGTTTTCTGAATCACACACTAATCCTGTTTTCCTCACATACATGCAGTGCCTTCAGAAAGTATTCACCCCCCCTTCCCACATTTTGTTGTGTTAGTCTGAATTTAAAATGGATTCAATTGAAATGTGTCACTGAACTACACACAATACCCCATAATGTCAAAGTGGAATTATGTTTTTAGAAATGTTTACGAATTAAAATGAAATGCTGAAATGTCTTGAGTCAATAAGTTTTAAACCCCTTTATAATGGCAAGCCTAAATAAGTTCAGGAGTAAACAATTACATAACAAGTCACATAAGTTGCATGGACTCATTCTGTGTGCAATAATAGTGTTTAACATGATTTTTGAATGACTACCTCATCTCTGTACCCCACACATACAATTATCTGTAAGGTCTCTCAGTCAAGCAGTGAATTCAACCACAAAGACCACGGAGGTTTTTCCAATGCCTTGCAAAGAAGAGTACCTATTGGTAGATGGGTAAAAAAAACAGACATCGAATATCCCTTTGAGCATGGTGAAGTTAATTACACTTTGGATGATGTATCAGTACATCCATCTAGAGGCAAAAGAAACGTACACCTGTTTAGGCGAGCGGCTAGCCACCGGAGTAGAACACTAACAATTTAAGGAGAGCCGCACACTCTAGGAGCTCAGATGCAATAATTTAATAATCACAGCCATTACACTTGTAGTTACACTTGTCATTATACCCTGATGAAGACAGCTTGTCTGTTGAAACGTTGGTTATTAAATTATTGCATCTAAGCTCCTAGAGTGTGCTGCTCTCCTTATATTTTTCAAGTATCAATACACCCAGTCACTACAAAGATACAGGCGTCTTTCCTAACTCAGTTGCCGGAGAGGAAGGAACTGCTCAAAGGATTTCACCATGAAGCCAATGATGACTTTAAAACAGTTAGAGTTTAATGGCTATGATGGGAGAAAACTGAGGATGGATACTCCACAATACAAGCCTAAATGATAGAGTGAAAAGAAGGAAGCCTGTACAGAATAAACAATTTCCCGAAACATGCATCCTGTTTTCAATAAGGCACTAAAGTAAAACTGCAACAAATTTGGCAAAGAAATGAATTTGCGTTATGTTTGGGGCAAATCCAACACAACACATCACTGAGTACCATCATTAATATTTTCAAGCATGGTGCTGGCTACATCATCTTAGGGGTATGCTTGTCATTGGCAAGGACTAGAATTTGTTTTAAGATAAAAAGAAACGGAATAGAGCTAATCACAGGCAAAATCCTAGAGTTTAACCTTGTTAAGTCTGCTTTCCAAAAGACACTGGGAGACAAATTCACCTTTCAGCAGTACAATAACCTAAAACTCAAGGCTAAATATACACTGGAGTTGCTTACCAAGATGACATTGTATGTTCCTGAGTGGCCAAGTTACAGTTTTGACTTAAATTGTCTTGAAAATGCATGGCAAGACTTGAGAATGTCTGTCTAGCAATGATCAACAACCAACTTGACAGAGCTTGAAGAACTTGAAAAATGCAAATATTTTACAATCCAGGTGTACAAAGCTCTTAGAGACACAGCTGTAATCGCTGCCAATGGTGATTCTAACATGTATTGACTCAGGGGTTCTTCCCACAAATTTTCCATAGGATTGAGGTCAGGGCTTTGTGGTCAGGGCTTTGTGGTGGCCACTCCAATACCTTGACTTTGTTGTCCTTAAGCCATTTTGCCACAACTTTGGAAGTATGCTTGGAGTCATTGTCCATTTGGAAGACCCATTTGTGACCAAGCTTTAACTTCCTGACTGATGTTTTAAGATGTTGTTTCAATATATGCACAATTTTCCTACCTCATGATGCGATCTATTTTGTGAAGTGCATCAGTCCCTCCTGCAGCAAAGCACCCCCACAATATGATGCTGCCACCCCCGTGCTTCACGGTTGGGATGGTGTTCTTCGGCTTGCAAGCATCCCCCTTTTTCCTCCAAACATAACGATGGTTATTATGACCAAACTGTTCTATTTTTGTTTCATCAGACCAGAGGACATTTCTCCAAAAAGTATGATCTTTGTCCCCATGTGCAGTTGCAAACCGTAGTCTGGCTTTTTTAATGGCGGTTTTGGGGCAGTGGCTTCTTCCTTGCTGAGCGGCCTTTCAGGTTATGTTGTTATAGGACTAGTTTAACTGTGGATATAGATACTTTTGTACCGGTTTCCACCAGCATCTTCACAAGGCCCTTTGCTGTTGTTCTGGCATTGATTTGCACTTTTCTCATCAAAGTACGTTCATCTCTAGGAGACATAATGCGTCTCCTTCCTGAGCGGTATGACGGCTGCGTGGTCCCATGGTGTTGAAACTTGAGTACTATTGTTTGTACAGATGAACGTGGTACCTGAACCAGACTTGTGGAGGTCTACAATTTTTTTCTGATGTCTTGGCTGATTTCTTTTGATTTTCCCAGGATGTCAAGCAAAGAGGCACTGAGTTTGAAGGTAGGCCTTGAAATACATCCACAGGTACACCTCCAATTGACTCAAATGTCAATTAGCCTCTCAGAAGCTTCTAAAGCCATGACATAATTTTCTGGAATTTTCCAAGCTGTTTAAATGCACAGTCAACTTAGTGTATGTAAACTTCTGACCCACTGGAATTGTGATACAGTGAATTATAATTGAAATAATCTGTCTGTAAACAATTGTTGGAAAAATGACTTGTGTCATGCACAAAGTAGATCTCCTAACCGACTTGCCAAAATTAATGTTTGTTAACAAGAAATTTGTGGAGTGGTTGAAAAACGAGTTAATGACTCCAACCCAAGTGTACTGTATGTAAACTTCCGTCTTCAACTGTGTGTGTGTGTGTGTGTGTGATAACAATCACCAGACTCATCACCGCCTAACTCACTAAGGCTTCACTAAGGCGTCCTACATTTTAAACAAATACCCTGCTCATGCCCAAACAGCCAAACAAATATTTACAATGTGCTTGATAGCTCAAACTCCACTACCCTCCAGCCTCTGGTGGTTCAGTAGGTTTGTGGTTGAACTGAGGGCCTACAGGACAGCTGAGGGCTGCTGTCACGTTTTAAGCAGAAACTGTGGTTAACTCGCTGTCTGAATTACCTTCATCATGTCTGCCTTTTACCTGAGAATCATCCTAAAACATGCATCTCATCTGGAACATCAAAGATTTGTACAGAAGGAGAGACACTTCTGGTAAGCTCTTAGTTGGTGGTTTTGACTTGAGGAGAGATACTTCTGGTAAGCTCTTAGTTGGTGGTTTTGACTTGACTGAGTCCATCTGCTGGTTATGGATTGGTGTGGGTGTTGTGAAGTAAATGGTGTGTTGAATCATGTTGTTGCTGAGGGAATGACACAACCACTTCACACTTCCTGTTTCTCCTCCCCGTTGTAACAGTGACACGCATGCGCACACAAAATGTATGAATGTCATACACACACACACACAGTTGAGGAAGTGGGACAAAATGATCATAGTTAGGCCTACACTTTTTGAATTCTAAGACCCCCTGTCCAGAACATTTATTAGATTTTTTTGTGTGATGGGTTTGGTTGTGTGTGTGTTTTGTTTTTAGCACAGAGATCTCAGATAGCCATGTGTTTATGCCTGCTGGTACCTACTGTGTGTCTCTTGATCATCTCTTAATTAGTAGTCTGCCCACTAATGACCTACACTACATCCTAATAATGTTTTAAATAATTTGTTAAAATGTTATAAACAATATAGAAAGACAACTTAACATAGCTCCACTAAACTAGACATGATGTTGGCTGGGACTGCCCAACCTTCAGCATACAGAGAAAAATAGATTGATAAAAACAAACACAACAACTCAGAATTCTGTGAATTCTGAAAAGCTATCCAAGGATTGCTCAATAGGGGTGTGTTTTTAGGAGTGATATTGGTTCTTTTTGAATCAGTTTAATCTTCCATGTTGTTCTAGTGTTCTAACTGGGAAGTTGTTCATGTTCTTAGCTCCATCCTTTGAAAACAAACACATAAAAAATCATCTGTGATTGATTATGCGCATCTTCAATATGTACCCCATTGTTCCAGTTTAGTGCATTTAACTCTACATCTCAAATCTCGTTGGGTGGCTAATTGATACAGTTCCACATCTGGAAGGTTAAAACCACCCTCAGACTCAGGAAGATGTAAAACCTTCCTATTTTATTCTATGAGTTTTATTTGCCCATATGAAGTCTGTTATGCCCGAGGATACTTTTGGGAGCCATGCCATTTTGAAGAGGTTTATTCTACCTTTAAAATTGATGGGAGAATTGTTCCATTTCATTCAATCTGCTAATGGGATAAAGTTACCTTTATATATTTGTTTCTTTGTCACTTATTAAGCATCCTAATTATTTAATATTTTTTGTTGTCCACTTAAAGGATACTTCCTATTGCCATTATTTAATTTGAATTTTTGAATATCCTGAGATTTGACAGTATTCTGAAAACATTCTAATTCTGCTGACTGGAGTGTTCTTTAATGAGGCTCATTCTGGGTAGGTGTTGATTACACACCTGTGTTCTGAGACCATGATTTGAACACCATGTTTGCATCTGAAGTTGCTATGCGACAGCATAGATAGACTAGAGACTACCTGCTACAAGGCACCTATCCATACGCACACACCCTCAAACATTTTCACACACAGCTTTATCTTCTGGAATTAGGTCAGTGGTTAGAGAATGGTTGATTAAAGGGTCTGTGATTTAGGAATGTGGTCTGTCTGTGTGCCAAAGCTTTCAGTATTAATGCATTCCAGGAAAGGCTTGGATTTATTTAGCACACACAGTATTCTCTGTTCCGACCTTCATCCCCCCACGTCTATCTCTCTCCTCGCTCTCTTTCGGCATACCTCTATCTATCATAGATGAACCTTTCCTTTTTAGCTATATCCCCTGTTTATTCCTCATACTTCCCCTCAGAACCTCAGGCCTTGAGAAGCAGGGAGAGGTTATCTGCCATTTCCTTCTCTTGTTCTCCATCTTTCTCTCCCTCCATCTGTTCACTCACCCATATAATCCAGTAAAATGGATCTCTCCTGTCTGCTCAGGTCACACTTGAGCGTTTAAAACTAGATAGAATATGTAGAAATGATGATGGACCTACATGTATATATTCTAGGAAGGCTTTCCAATAGATGTTGGAACATTGCTGCAGGGACTTCCATTCAGCCACGAGCATTAGTGAGGTCGGGCACTGATGTTGGGGGATTAAGCCTGGATCGCAGTCGGTGTTCCAATTCATCCCAAGTTCTTCCACAATGATCTCGACAAACCATTTCTGTATGGACTTAATTACTTACTTACTGACTTTATTGTCCCCAAGGGGAAATGTTGTTGCAGTGTCATGTACACATTTAAAGTGGCGTTTAAATACAAAACAAGATTGATTTTCATAACAGTTACGCACCAATAAAAATAATAATAGTAAGAAATAAGAAGTATATATATATTTTTTTTAAGAAAAGACTAGCCTGCTGGCCTTACGGGGTCAATGGCAACATTCGCCCGAGCTATTTAGGAGGGATGTCACACCTGGCACAAATGATTGTCTCGTTCTGTTTTTCCTGCTGAGGGGTGCCCTATACCTGCGCCCAGAGGGGAGTAATTCAAAGTCCAGGTACAGGGTGTGGCTTGGGTCTAAAATGACCTTGCTTTGTGCACGGGGGAATTGTTATGCTGAGACAGGAAAGGGCCTTCCCCAAACTGTTTCCACAAAGTTGCAAGCACAGCATCTCCTAGAATGCTAGTGTATGCTGTAGTGTTAAGATTTCCACTCACTGGAACTAAGGGGCCTAGCCCAAACCATGAAAAACAGCCATAGACCATTATTCCTCCTCCACCAACCTTTACCTACCTCAATGCATAGTGCCAACTGTAGTGTTCTCCTGCCATCTGCTAAGCCCAGATTTGTCTGTTGGACTGCCAGATGGTGAAGCGTGATTCATCACTCCAGAGAACGCGTTTTCACTGCTCCAGAGTCCAATGGCGGCAAGCTTTACATCACTCCAGCCGATGCATAGCATGGTGATCTTAGGCTTGTTTGCGGCTGCTCGGCCATGGAAACCCATTTCCATGGCCAAGTAGCCGTTCTTGTGCTCACGTTGTTTCCAGGGGAAGTTTGAAACTCGGTAGTGAGTGTGGCCACCAAGGTCAGAGGACTTTCATGAGCTTCAGCACTCAGCGGTCCTGTTCTGTGTGCTTGTGTGGCCTCCCACTTCGCGGCTGAGCCGTTGTTGCTCCTAGACGTTTACACTTTACAATAACAGCACTTACAGTTGACAGGGACAGCTCTAGAAGGGCAGAAATTTGATGAACAGACTTGTTGGAAAGGTGGCATCCTATGAAAATGCCGTTGAAAGTCACTGAGCTCTTCAGTAAGGCCATTCTACTGTCAATGTTTGTCTATGGAGATTTCTTGGCTGCGTGCTTGATTTTATACACCTGTCAGCAACGGGTGTGGCTGAAACATACTTTTGCATATATAGTGTAGATACACACATACATTTGTGATAAAAAAACACATTTGCAAGGCTTCCCAACAGCTTCATTTCAGAGAACACAACTCTGTGGTTTCAATGAGTCTACAATCCTGTTTGTCCCCTATGGGCCCTGGTCAAAAGTAGTGCACTACGTAGGGAAATAGGGTGCATTTGGATGCAGCTTTGTCTCATGTCTAGGAGCTTGGCTCTTCAGTTCAGTTCTTCCTGTGATGCCCCAGACCACCACAGGAAGTTGCTTTGTGACTGACCACTGCTTCCTGTTTTGAAGGCTTCAGAGTGGCGATGGGAGGTTTTCACCATATGTCTCGGATTTATGAGAAACACTGGCGACAAGGAGAGAACTGTTGAGGACAAAGATTTTCTTTCTTTCTTTCTCGCTCTTTCTCCCACCGATACACACACACACACACACACACACACACACACACACACACACACACACACACACACACACACACACACACACACACACACACACACACACACACACACACACACTGAGTGGGGTTAAGGTAGCGTGGCTAATTCTATCATTCAAGTAGTTACAGATTGTTAAAGGTTACATGACTCTTTGGCAAACATTTTAGAAGACAGTGTACACTGTGTGTGTTTGTTTTTCTCACCATGCTTGTCTTTATAAGCCTGCGTACAGGTCACTTGTGTACAACTGAATGAGTGTGTTTGTGTGCCCAGGTACTCTCTTTTCAAGGTCATTTGTTCAGGGTCTATATTGATGTCCGAGGTGTGTGTGTGTGTGTTGATATGTGCACTGAGGTTGTGTGTAGACATATGACAAATGAAGTGGCTCTATAGAGACTGTAATTGAATCAGTCTATTGAATAGGTCACATGGCATTTGCTCCTCCAGATCAACACAAACCCAATACCCACACTTGCCTCCTAAATACACTGCTCAAAAAAATACAGGGAACACAAAAATAAAACATCCTAGATCTGAATGAATTAAATATTCTTATTAAATACTTTTTTCTTTACATAGTTGAATGTGCTGACAACAAAATCACACAAAAATTATCAATGGAAATTGATCTGGATTTGGAGTCACACTCAAAATTAAAGTGGAAACCCACACTACAGGCAGATCCAACTTTGATGTAATGTCCTTAAAACAAGTCAAAATGAGTCTCAGTAGTGTGTGTGGCCTCCACGTGCCTGTATGACCTCCCTACAATGCCTGGGCATGCTCCTGATGAGGTGGCGGATGGTCTCCTGAGGGATCTCCTCCCAGACTTGGACTAAAGCATCCGCCAACTCCTGGACAGTCTGTGGTGCAACGTGGCGTTGGTGGATGGAGCGAGACATGATGTCCCAGATGTGCTCAATTGGATTCAGGTCTGGGGAACGGGCGGGCCAGTCCATAGCATCAATGCCTTCCTCTTGCAGGAACTGCTGACAAACTCCAGCCACATGAGGTCTAGCATTGTCTTGCATTAGGAGGAACCCAGGGCCAACCGCACCAGCATATGGTCTCACAAGGGGTCTGAGGATCTCATCTCGGTACCTATTGGCAGTCAGGCTACCTCTGGCGAGCACATGGAGGGCTGTGCGGCCCCCCAAAGAAATGCCACCCCACACCATGACTGACCCACCGCCAAACCGGTCATGCTGGAGGATGTTGCAGGCAGCAGAACGTTCTCCACGGCGTCCCTGTAGTCAGGGTATTACGAGTCTGCTGCCGCCTACCACCGCTCAGTCAGGCTGCTCTATCAAATCATAGACTTAATTATAATAAACACAGAAATACAAGCCGTTGTCTAAATATTCTTGTTACATTGCACAACCTTCAATGTTATGTCATAATTATGTAAAATTCTGGCAAATTAGTTCGCAGCGAGCCAGGTGGCCCAAACTGTTGCATATTCTCTGACTCTGCTTGCACAGAACGCAAGAGAAGTGACACATCTTCCCTAGTTAATATTGCCTGCTAACATCAATTTCTTTTAACTAAATATGCAGGTTAAAAAAATATATACTTGTGTGTATTGATTTTAAGAAAGAAAGACATTCCACTGCCGTGGAATGATTGTGCTTTGTTCGCGAATGCGCTAGTTAAATCATCACCCATTTTGCGTAATAGGCTGTGATTCGATGATAAATTTACAGGCACCACATTGATTATATTTGTGGTCCTTCTGTAGCTCAGTTGGTAGAGCATGGCACTTGTAACGCCAGGGTAGTGGGTTCGATTCCCGGGACCACCCATACGTAGAATGTATGCACACATGACTGTAAGTCGCTTTGGATAAAAGCGTCCACTAAATGGCATATATTATTATTATTATTATTATTATTATATGCAACACAGGACAAGCTAGTTAACCCAGTAATATCATCAACCACGTGTAGTTTAACTAGTGATTATGTGAAGATTGCTAGTTTTTTATTAGGTAAGTTTAATGCTAGCTAGCAACTTACCTTGGCTCCTTGCTGCACTCGCGTAACAGGTGGTCAGCCTGCCACGCAGTCTCCTCATGGATTGCAAAGTAATCGGCCATAATTGGAATCCAAAAATGCCGATTACCGATTGTTATGAAAACTTGAAATCGTCCCTAATTAATCGGCCATTCCGCTGCACCTCTAGAAAAAACATGTAGGTTTATATTATGTGCAATTTCAATAATCTAGTGTGCTTTAAATGCCAGGATGTCATACTCAGTTTGGCTTTTCATCTAGTAGAATTCACTGCACACTTTTGAGGAAGAGAATCTTCTTTTCACACAGGCATGTTCGACAACAGCTGATAATCAGAGTAGGGGGCGTGTTCCACAACATCAACAAACGTCTGGGAACAAGCTGGATTGCACATATGATGACACATTCTCAGTATGGATGAGTAGTAGGTTGATATTTGGACCCTGCTGCACCCTGCTGCGTACTAAACAGTATGTTCTAAATAGTACGCAGTACGATTAGTACACATTTTTGAGTTTTAATAAGTAGTAGGCAAGCCAGATTTAGGACACGGCCATTGTCTGACTGTGTGTGAAATGGCACCACATAGGGCTCTGGTCAAAGGTGGTGTACTATACTGTATAGGCAATAGAGTGCCATCTGGGACACCTCTGATTGGGGAAGTATCAGTAACGGATGTCTGGTGTCTAAGCTATACATGGTACAGACACAGGCCTTTAGACTGCAAGATAAACAAGTCATTGATAGCATTTAGATGGTATTTATGTCCAGTCATTATCGCTTGGTCTCAAGGCGTTTTATGTGCACCTGGTTGTGAATGGCCGGGAGAAACCACACTAGTACTGATGAAGTACTGTAGATTTAGTGCCACATTGATTTTCTTTGGCATCACTGGAGCTAGTGTCTGGCTGGCTGGCTGTCTGTCTGGCTGGCGTGTAACCAGGGTTTCTCTAAAGATATTCTCAAAGAAGCAGCAGAGAGGAAAGGGATACTTATCTTCCAGGAACAAACAAAGAGTGGGAATAGAGAAGAGAGAAAAGGGAGCCATGAGTTGATGAATAAAGGAGGCATGATGATCAGACATAACTGATCCCTGTTGGGAGAACACCTGTTTGACAGAGACTGTGACATGAAGGAACAGGGACTTAAAACCCACCACCACTGTTCTCTCTCTCTCTAGCTATCCCCCTGTTCACACGTTCATTCCTACTCCTCAGATAAAACACTGCTGCCCTTCCGTGTTCTCCGAACTCCTTGTCCCCTCTCCGTGTGGTGATCCCCCATGTGTACATACCAGGCATCTCTCTCTCTCTCTCTCTCTCTCTCTCTCTCTCTCTCTCTCTCTCTCTCTCTCTCTCTCTCTCTCTCTCTCTCTCTCTCTCTCTCTCTCTCTCTCTCTCTCTCTCTCTCTCTCTCTCTCTCTCTCTCTCTCTCTCTCTCAAAAATCTTCCTGCTGTGGCGACAGGTCACAAATCTTCCTGCTGTGATGGCACAGCAATCTCTCTTCCTCTTTTTATCAAACAGTCCTGCTGTTTACAGTTAGAGGCTTTTTATTGGTTATACCTGACTAGCCAACTAACCTTTGACCCTGATAAGGTTGACTGCATCATACACTGAACGATATCCATGACATAGATAAAAGGACGTGCTAAATGACTGAAGCTTCTGAACAAGGTATCTGGGTTTCCTCTTGGACAAGAAGCTTCAGTAGAGTAAATGTACAGACCTGAACAACAAAAATACTCAACAGAGACTGTACTTTCTCAAAAAGCTGGAATCTTGTAATGTTAGTTGTACTATACTGACTCTGTTTTACAAATCTTTTATTGAGAGTATTTTAACTTTTTGTATTGTTTGTTGGTTTAGCAATTCCACTGTCAGCCAGAGAAATATGCTGAGAGGGATTATCACCACAGCAAGCAAGGTACCTGGAGTCCAACAGACAGGCCTGGATTTGATCTTTAAGGTCAGGGCCCTCCCCAAGGTACTTGGAGTCCAACAGACAGGCCTGGATGAGATCTTTAATGTCAGGGCCCTCCCCAAGGTACTTGGAGTCCAACAGACAGGCCTGGATGAGATCTTTAAGGTCAGGGCCCTCCGCAAGGCTCACAAAATCATTTTAGACCCAAGCCACCCGGACTTTGAACTACTCCCCTCTGGTCGCAGGTATAGAGCACCCCTCAGCAGGAAAAACACAACTAGACAATAATTTGTGCCAGGTGTGGTATCCCTCCTAAATAGCTCAGGCTAATGTTCCTACCAACTCAGTAACTGTTATGAAAGTTGTATTGTCAATTTGTTTTGTTGTTTAAATGCCACTTTAAACGTGTACATGACACTACAACAACATTTCCCCATGGAGACAATAAAGCCAGTAAAGGTTGACGCAGTTGAGGGAGATAGATGGGCTCATAGAATTACATTCAGGAGGCTGTGCAGTGAAGATTGCTAAGGTCCTACACCTATTTGTTTGGTGCATTTCTCTATGGGTGTTTGTGTGGGTTCAGATTCTATATTGATTCTACATTACTCCGATTTAAGTTTAATGTTTACCCGCGTTAGACCTATTCTTGAGTATCGGCTAGGCTGATTGATAAGATTTCCAAGGTATTCATTGGCTGCGTTAGAGGAACCTTTTAATGTGTGTTAACGTGATTGGATTACAGAACGTGACTGTGCCCCCTCTGTTCTTCCCTGGTTCTCCATCATTCTGTCAGACTCCAGCACCGATGCTGCCACAGATTGCCTTTGACAGTTCAAAAAAAATCTAGAGCAAGATATATCCGTAATTGAATAAACCCACCCCTCTCTCTCTCTCCTCGAGTGGAACAGTGATAGAACTCAGATCATTCGGAGGCCAAAGTCATCAAGGGGGCATGGAATTAGAATTTTCAAAGCCCATCAGTGTTTGATTAATGGGTTATTGGTGAAGGTCAAAGGCACTCTGACACATGTTATCAGAAAGAACACCAGCAAAGTGAAATGAGCCTCTGCTGGGCTGGGTGGGAGTGTAGGTTTATCTGTATTCATTCATCTCTCTCTCTCTGTCTCTCTAATTTCCTCTTATCGATTCCCCACACATCCACTCCTCCTCTCTCTATAGGATGGGTCTCGTGCTGGTCGTGAGAGGAAGAAGACGGTATCCTTCAGCAGAAGTCTCTCTGAGAGGAAGATCAGCAGCGCTGCAGACTGCATCAGCGCCATGGTGGGGAACATCACCCATTACACACACTAGTTATAAACCAGTTACTACACTAGTTATAAACCAGTTACTACACTAGTTATAAACCAGTTACTACACTAGTTACACTTGTTCCATTCTAGTTGTACAGTTCTGAAGTGGCAGTGTCTGTTGGTTTGTTTTTTATACAAGTGACTGAAATATAACTGGGGTGTATTCGTTAGTGCACACCATAGCAAAACATTTCACAACGGAAAACGAAGGGGAAAAAAAGTTTATTATTGGTCAAGTGCAGGCAGTTCCTCCCCGTTTCTGCCCATTTGCTTCCTAGTGAATAGGATCACGGTGTGTGCATGTTTGACGTCTCATCTGTCTCCAGATGGAGGGTACTGAGTTTCGGAAGGTGCGCTCCAACTCACGAGTCTACCAACGCTACTACCTGCTGGAGTCAGGTCTGCAGGCCCTGCGATGGGAGCCCTCCAAGAAGGAGTCAGACAAGGCCTGCATCGCCGTCCCCTCCATCAGAGAGGTAGGTAGCTACACCCATATCGCCGTCCCCTCCATCAGAGAGGTAGGTAGCTACACCCATATCGCCGTCCCCTCCATCAGAGGTAGGTAGCTACACCCATATCGCCGTCCCCTCCATCAGAGAGGTAGGTAGCTACACCCATATCGCCGTCCCCTCCATCAGAGAGGTAGGTAGCTACACCCGTATCGCCGTCCCCTCCATCAGAGAGGTAGGTAGCTACACCCGTATCGCCGTCCCCTCCATCAGAGAGGTAGGTAGCTACACCCATATCGCCGTCCCCTCCATCAGAGAGGTAGGTAGCTACACCCATATCGCCGTCCCCTCCATCAGAGGTAGGTAGCTACACCCGTATCGCCGTCCCCTCCATCAGAGAGGTAGGTAGCTACACCCATATCGCCGTCCCCTCCATCAGAGAGGTAGGTAGCTACACCCATATCGCCGTCCCCTCCATCAGAGGTAGGTAGCTACACCCGTATCGCCGTCCCCTCCATCAGAGAGGTAGGTAGCTACACCCATATCGCCGTCCCCTCCATCAGAGAGGTAGGTAGCTACACCCATATCGCCGTCCCCTCCATCAGAGGTAGGTAGCTACACCCGTATCGCCGTCCCCTCCATCAGAGAGGTAGGTAGCTACACCCGTATCGCCGTCCCCTCCATCAGAGAGGTAGGTAGCTACACCCGTATCGCCGTCCCCTCCATCAGAGAGGTAGGTAGCTACACCCATATCGCCGTCCCCTCCATCAGAGAGGTAGGTAGCTACACCCGTATCGCCGTCCCCTCCATCAGAGAGGTAGGTAGCTACACCCGTATCGCCGTCCCCTCCATCAGAGAGGTAGGTAGCTACACCCATATCGCCGTCCCCTCCATCAGAGGTAGGTAGCTACACCCATATCGCCGTCCCCTCCATCAGAGGTAGGTAGCTACACCCGTATCGCCGTCCCCTCCATCAGAGAGGTAGGTAGCTACACCCGTATCGCCGTCCCCTCCATCAGAGAGGTAGGTAGCTACACCCGTATCGCCGTCCCCTCCATCAGAGAGGTAGGTAGCTACACCCATATCGCCGTCCCCTCCATCAGAGAGGTAGGTAGCTACACCCGTATCGCCGTCCCCTCCATCAGAGAGGTAGGTAGCTACACCCATATCGCCGTCCCCTCCATCAGAGGTAGGTAGCTACACCCGTATCGCCGTCCCCTCCATCAGAGAGGTAGGTAGCTACACCCGTATCGCCGTCCCCTCCATCAGAGAGGTAGGTAGCTACACCCGCATCGCTGTCCCTTCCAGAGGTAGGTAGCTACACCCGTATCGCCGTCCCCTCCATCAGAGAGGTAGGTAGCTACACCCATATCGCCGTCCCCTCCATCAGAGAGGTAGGTAGCTACACCCGCATCGCTGTCCCTTCCAGAGGTAGGTAGCTACACCCGTATCGCCGTCCCCTCCATCAGAGAGGTAGGTAGCTACACCCGTATCGCCGTCCCCTCCATCAGAGAGGTAGGTAGCTACACCCGTATCGCCGTCCCCTCCATCAGAGAGGTAGGTAGCTTCACCCGTATCGCCGTCCCCTCCATCAGAGAGGTAGGTAGCTACACCCGTATCGCCGTCCCCTCCATCAGAGAGGTAGGTAGCTACACCCGTATCTCCGTCCCCTCCATCAGAGAGGTAGGTTGCTACACCCGTATCGCTGTCCCCTCCATCAGAGAGGTAGGTAGTTACACCCGTATCGCCGTCCCCTCCATCAGAGAGGTAGGTAGCTACACCCGTATCTCCGTCCCCTCCATCAGAGAGGTAGGTTGCTACACCCATATCGCTGTCCCCTCCATCAGAGAGGTAGGTAGCTACACCCGTATCGCCGTCCCCTCCATCAGAGAGGTAGGTAGCTACACCCGTATCTCCGTCCCCTCCATCAGAGAGGTAGGTAGCTACACCCGTATCTCCGTCCCCTCCATCAGAGAGGTAGGTAGCTACACCCGTATCTCCGTCCCCTCCATCAGAGAGGTAGGTAGCTACACCCGTATCTCCGTCCCCTCCATCAGAGAGGTAGGTAGCTACACCCATATCGCCGTCCCCTCCATCAGAGGTAGGTTGCTACACCCGTATCGCTGTCCCCTCCATCAGAGAGGTAGGTAGCTACACCCGTATCGCCGTCCCCTCCATCAGAGAGGTAGGTAGCTACACCCGTATCTCCGTCCCCTCCATCAGAGAGGTAGGTAGCTACACCCGTATCTCCGTCCCCTCCATCAGAGAGGTAGGTAGCTACACCCGTATCTCCGTCCCCTCCATCAGAGAGGTAGGTAGCTACACCCGTATCTCCGTCCCCTCCATCAGAGAGGTAGGTAGCTACACCCATATCGCCGTCCCCTCCATCAGAGGTAGGTTGCTACACCCGTATCGCTGTCCCCTCCATCAGAGAGGTAGGTAGCTACACCCGTATCGCCGTCCCCTCCATCAGAGAGGTAGGTAGCTACACCCGTATCGCCGTCCCCTCCATCAGAGAGGTAGGTAGCTACACCCGTATCGCCGTCCCCTCCATCAGAGAGGTAGGTAGCTACACCCATATCGCCGTCCCCTCCATCAGAGAGGTAGGTAGCTACACCCGCATCGCCGTCCCTTCCAGAGGTAGGTAGCTACACCCGTATCGCCGTCCCCTCCATCAGAGAGGTAGGTAGCTACACCCGTATCGCCGTCCCCTCCATCAGAGAGGTAGGTAGCTTCACCCGCATCGCCGTCCCCTCCAGAGGTAGGTAGTTACACCCGTATCGCCGTCCCCTCCATCAGAGAGGTAGGTAGCTACACCCGTATCGCCGTCCCCTCCATCAGAGAGGTAGGTAGCTACACCCGTATCGCCGTCCCCTCCATCAGAGAGGTAGGTAGCTACACCCGTATCGCCGTCCCCTCCATCAGAGAGGTAGGTAGTTACACCCGTATCGCCGTCCTTTCCATCAGAGAGGTCGGTAGCTACACCCGTATCGCCGTCCCCTCCATCAGAGAGGTAGGTAGCTACACCCGTATCGCCGTCCCCTCCATCAGAGAGGTAGGTAGCTACACCCGTATCGCCGTCCCCTCCATCAGAGAGGTAGGTAGCTACACCCGTATCGCCGTCCCCTCCATCAGAGAGGTAGGTAGCTACACCCGTATCGCCGTCCCCTCCATCAGAGAGGTCGGTAGCTACACCCGTATCGCCGTCCCCTCCATCAGAGAGGTAGGTAGCTACACCCGTATTGCCGTCCCCTCCATCAGAGGTAGGTACACACCTAGGAGGAGACCAAAGTGGAGACAGCGAAGTTATGAATCTTTTTGGAGTTAACTCCTGATAAATGCAATGACGTCTGGTTTCCTGTAAAAAACAGAGCAATTAAATGGAATGATCTGCAATACATTTAAATGGAGTTTGCACTCATCAGGAATGGACTATTCTTCAGCACTGTCTTGGAGCCAAATATAACTCAGTCAGTCAATGGAACTGAGTGAAACAATAAGAACTCTTGACTCTCATGTATACTGTTCTGTACTTGGTCTCATTTGATTGGATCCTTCTTTTATGTCTTTCTAGGTCCGCACCGGCCGCAACACAGAGACCTTTAGGACCAACGGCGTCTATGACCAAATCTCTGAGGACTGTGCCTTCTCTATCATCTATGGAGAGACCTATGAAGCTCTGGACCTGGTGGCTAACTCTGCAGAGGTGGCCAACGTCTGGGTCACTGGCCTGAGGTAGGATGGATGTCCACAATGTCTTGCTAGGTTGCCAGATCTAGTTGTGCTTTAGTTTAAACAACTCTCCATGGCTAAGTGGTGTCATATCAAAAGGATGTCAAGATCCTTGAAGATGTACAGTAAATCTAGACCGACACCCAAATGGATCTCACAGTTAGACAATGGAAGTGAATGAAAACAACTGGAACAGATGACTCCCATAGTATTTCCTACCCTGGTATCTTTTAATGATGACAATCTCTGTGCAATCCTTGTCCGTCTCATCCTAGGTATCTGATTCTGTATGGGAAGCATGCCATAGACATGATGGCCAGCAGTGAGGACAGCCTTCGTCTCGCCTGGCTAGCAGAGACATTTTCCTCTATGGTTGTCTCAGATGGACAGGGTGGAGGAGAGGAGGTGGGGATCAGTTTGCGGTCGGCTGTAGGTCTGATCAGGAGTGTTAACCCTGGGGTGAGGAGTGAGAAAGTGGAACACCGGTTTAAGGAGCTCCATCGTGTCAAGGAGAGGATGAATGGGGCTGGGACATCTGGAGTTGGAACTGTGGCTGAAGCAAAGGTTGGGGCTTCAGTTGTAGCTGTGATTGGCTCAGGAGCTGGCGATGAGGATAGGGCTCCAGCTGTGACTGAAGCTGAGGAAAAGGATGGGGGTGAATCTGGAGCTGGGACTGGAGCAAACGCAGACAACAGAAGAGGAGGGATAGAGGACAGGGTAACCAAGGAGGAGTTCATTGAGGTCTTTCACGACCTTTGCACCCGACCGGAGATCTACTTCCTGCTGGTGCAGTTCTCTAGCAACAAGGAGTACTTGGATACCAAGGATCTAATGAGGTTCCTGGAGGTTGAGCAGGGCATGGCTCAGGTAAGGATGGTGAAGAGGACCACTTTTCTGTTCTACCAGTAGGACTGTTTCAATGGGTTTTCTGTTCTGCCAGTAGGACTGTTTCAATGGGTTTTCTGTTCTACCAGTAGGACTGTTTCAATGGGTTTTCTGTTCTACCAGTAGGACTGTTTCAATGGGTTTTCTGTTCTACCAGTAGGACTGTTTCAATGGGTTTTCTGTTCTACCAGTAGGACTGTTTCAATGGGTTTTCTGTTCTACCAGTAGGACTGTTTCAATGGGTTTTCTGTTCTACCAGTAGGACTGTTTCAATGGGTTTTCTGTTCTACCAGTAGGACTGTTTCAATGGGTTTTCTGTTCTACCAGTAGGACTGTTTCAATGGGTTTTCTGTTCTACCAGTAGGACCAGTTTCAATGGGTTCTCTGTTCTACCAGTAGGACAGTTTCAATGGGTTTTCTGTTCTACCAGTAGGACTGTTTCAATGGGTTTTCTGTTCTACCAGTAGGACTGTTTCAATGGGTTTTCTGTTCTACCAGTAGGACCAGTTTCAATGGGTTCTCTCCCCTTTTCTCTCCTTTCTCTTCTATTGTCCCTCTTAGCTCTGTCTAGCTGATAAGAAATAAAGTGTCTCTCCAATAGACAGTTGTCGATTTAGAAATACAAATAACAATTTCACTTCAAGAGATGCTCATTTCTCTGTCCTCCTCTGCCCTCCGTGTCTAGGTGACTGAAGACACCAGTCTGGAGCTCATCCAATCCCACGAGCCGTCGGAGGAGGGACGTCGCCAAGGCTGCCTCTCATTGGACGGTTTCACCAGATATCTCACCTCCCTGGAGTGCCACCTGTTTGACCCGGAGCACAGCCAGGTGTGCCAGGACATGAGCCAGCCCTTATCCCACTACTACATCAACTCCTCCCACAACACCTACCTCATCGAGGACCAGTTCAAGGGGCCCGCTGACATCACCGGCTACATCCGCGCTTTAAAGATGGGCTGCAGGTGTGTGGAGGTGGATGTCTGGGATGGCCCTAGCGACGAACCCGTGGTTTATACCAGTCACACCCTCACCTCGCCCGTCAAGTTCCACTGTGTCCTGGATGTGATCGGCCGTTTTGCGTTCGAGGCTTCGGAGTTTCCACTGATCCTGTGTGTGGAGAACCACTGCTCCCCCTGCCAGCAGAGAGTCATGCTCCAGCACCTGAGGAGGATACTAGGGGAGAGGTTGTACACGAAGCCCCTCAGGGAAGGGGAGGTGTACCTGCCCTCGCCTAATGCCCTGAGGGGCAAGATCCTGTTGAAGGGGCAGAAGTTGGAGGAGGGATGCGGGGGGCGGAGGGGGACGTGACTGACGAAGACGAGGGGGCGGAGATGTGCCAGAGAATGAAGGCTGGTAACAGTGGAGAAGGAGCGGGGGAGGGGGGGCAGAAAGGTGGAGGGGGTGGTGGTACTAGTAGCATTAAATCCCTGACCCCTCCTACCACCCCTAAACGGTTCCAGCTCCTAAAGGAGCTCTCTGACTTGGTGACTCTGTGCAAGTCAGTACGTTTCACAGACTTCCAGATGTCGTTCTCTATCCAGAAACCCTGGGAGCTCTGCTCATTCAATGAGACCCTAGCTTTGCGCTGCGCCAGCGAGCGCCCAGGAGACTTTGTCAACTACAACAAGCGCTTCATGTCGCGGGTCTACCCCAGTGCCATGCGCATCGACTCCAGCAACATGAACCCACAGGACCTGTGGAAGTGCGGTTGCCAGATTGTGGCTTTGAACTACCAGACGCCCGGGTTGATGATGGACCTTAACATCGCCTGGTTCCGCCAGAACGGGAATTGTGGGTACGTGCTGCGACCCGCCATCATGCGACAGGAGGTGTCGTATTTCAGCGCTGATACAAGAGACTCTGTGCCGGGTGTGTCCCCTCAGCTGCTCCATGTCAAGGTGAGTGGCTAGCAGATAGACAGCAGTGTTTATTTACATCTGTTTAATGGAGGCTCCTACTCACTGGCTCCAACAAGGCTTGTTGGCTCCTTAATGGTTGAATGGTATTGGTTCCGTTATTCAGTATACTTCTCTTCGTGGTTCAATGGTATTGGTTCTGTTATTCAGTACACTTCTCTTCGTGGTTCAATGGTATTGGTTCTGTTATTCAGTACACTTCTCTTAGTGGTTGAATGGTATTGGTTCCGTTATTCAGTATACTTCTCTTCGTGGTTCAATGGTATTGGTTCTGTTATTCAGTACACTTCTCTTCGTGGTTCAATGGTATTGGTTCTGTTATTCAGTACACTTCTCTTAGTGGTTGAATGGTATTGGTTCTGTTATTCAGTACACTTCTCTTAGTGGTTGAATGGTATTGGTTCTGTTATTCAGTATACTTCTCTTAATGGTTGAATGGTATTGGTTCTGTTATTCAGTACACTTCTCTTAGTGGTTGAATGGTATTGGTTCTGTTATTCAGTATACTTCTCTTAATGGTTGAATGGTATTGGTTTCGTTATTCAGTACACTTCTCTTAATGGTTGAATGGTATTGGTTCCGTTATTCAGTATACTTCTCTTAATGGTTGAATGGTATTGGTTCCGTTATTCAGTATACTTCTCTTCGTGGTTCAATGGTATTGGTTCTGTTATTCAGTACACTTCTCTTAGTGGTTGAATGGTATTGGTTCTGTTATTCAGTACACTTCTCTTAGTGGTTGAATGGTATTGGTTCTGTTATTCAGTATACTTCTCTTAATGGTTGAATGGTATTGGTTCCATTATTCAGTATACTTCTCTTCGTGGTTCAATGGTATTGGTTCTGTTATTCAGTACACTTCTCTTCGTGGTTGAATGGTATTGGTTCTGTTATTCAGTATACTTCTCTTCGTGGTTGAATGGTATTGGTTCCATTATTCAGTACACTTCTCTTAGTGGTTGAATGGTATTGGTTCTGTTATTCAGTACACTTCTCTTAGTGGTTGAATGGTATTGGTTCTGTTATTCAGTATACTTCTCTTAATGGTTGAATGGTATTGGTTTCGTTATTCAGTATACTTCTCTTAATGGTTGAATGGTATTGGTTCCGTTATTCAGTATACTTCTCTTAATGGTTGAATGGTATTTGTTCCGTTATTCAGTATACTTCTCTTAATGGTTGAATGGTATTGGTTCCGTTATTCAGTACACTTCTCTTAATGGTTGAATGGTATTGGTTCCGTTATTCAGTACACTTCTCTTAATGGTTGAATGGTATTGGTTCTGTTATTCAGTATACTTCTCTTAATGGTTGAATGGTATTGGTTCTGTTATTCAGTACACTTCTCTTAATGGTTGAATGGTATTGGTTCTGTTATTCAGTATACTTCTCTTCGTGGTTGAATGGTATTGGTTCCATTATTCAGTACACTTCTCTTAGTGGTTGAATGGTATTGGTTCCATTATTCAGTACACTTCTCTTAGTGGTTGAATGGTATTGGTTCCATTATTCAGTACACTTCTCTTAGTGGTTGAATGGTATTGGTTCCATTATTCAGTACACTTCTCTTAGTGGTTGAATGGTATTGGTTCCATTATTCAGTACACTTCTCTTAGTGGTTGAATGGTATTGGTTCCATTATTCAGTACACTTCTCTTAGTGGTTGAATGGTATTGGTTCCATTATTCAGTACACTTCTCTTAATGGTTGAATGGTATTGGTTCCATTATTCAGTACACTTCTCTTAGTGGTTGAATGGTATTGGTTCCATTATTCAGTACACCTGCATCAATCAATCAAACAAATAAACAAACTAACAGACAATCAACCAATGAACCGGATCCATCCATTCAGGTGATCAGTGGTCAGAACCTGCCCCGTCCGAGGGGTTCTGGAGCTAAAGGAGATGTGGTGGACCCGTACGTCTACGTGGAGATCCACGGTATCCCTGCCGACTGTGCCGAGCGCCGCACCCGCACGGTGATGCAGAACGGAGACAACCCCATCTTTGACGAGAGCTTTGAGTTCCAGATCAACCTGCCAGAGCTGGCCATGGTGCGCTTCGTGGTGCTGGATGACGAATTCATAGGGGACGAGTTCATAGGTTAGTAGTGGAGGGAGGGCGAAGGTCAGCTCTGCACTGACTGCTAGTCCGGTGTCCAGTCTGCTTGTGGTTGAGCTTGTCTGAAGCCAATAAATATTTGATTTGATACTACAACAACCTTTCAGCCATGTGAAGATTATTGCTAGCTCACAAGCAAGTATCACTAGCTAAGATAAAGAACACTTGGTAGCAGTTAAAGAGTGAGTGAACATTCACTATCTTCTCATGGTCATTTCATTGGCTAACACTCTTGTACATAATTTGTAATCCCCCGTTTTACCACAGGTCAGTACACCATTCCCCTGGAGTGCCTACAGCCAGGCTACCGGCACATACCATTACAGTCACTGATGGGGGAGGACCTCCCGTACGCCATGCTGTTCGTCCATGTGGCCCTCACCAACCGGAGAGGAGGGGGAAAGCCCTACAAGCGGGGGCTGTCTGTGCGGAAGGCGAGGCGAGGGAGGGACTACGCTGCACTCCGGGACCTGGGGATCAAAGAAGTGGACGAGGTTTTCAAAATGGCCGGCCCGCAACTGAAGGAGGCCACGGACCTGCGGGAGAACATGCAGGTGAGGCGGAAGGAAAAACAGTTATTTATCAATCACAATTTTCACATTTCATGACTGAAATGCCTGTATACCTGTATTCACAACAGATGATGTCTAACTCAGAATGGTAGATTGAAACCTCCATGGGTTGGGTTCAGTGATCACTAAACTATGACCATAAAGATGGCTGATCATTCCTCCAGAGACATCAACTGACTTGCCTAGTTAAATAAAGGTTCAATAAAAACAGACATCAACAGGTTGAGACTGAGTGGAGGTGGCGGAGTGGCCTGATCTCTGAAGGTCTGCTTTAGACTGACAGGTTATGGTTGAGACTGAGTGGAGGTGGCGGAGTGGCCTGATCTCTGAAGGTCTGCTTTAGACTGACAGGTTATGGTTGAGACTGAGTGGAGGTGGCGGAGTGGCCTGATCTCTGAAGGTCTGCTTTAGACTGACAGGTTATGGTTGAGACTGAGTGGAGGTGGCAGAGTGGCCTGATCTCTGAAGGTCTGCTTTAGACTGACAGGTTATGGTTGAGACTGAGTGGAGGTGGCGGAGTGGCCTGATCTCTGAAGGTCTGCTTTAGACTGACAGGTTATGGTTGAGACTGAGTGGAGGTGGCGGAGTGGCCTGATCTCTGAAGGTCTGCTTTAGACTGACAGGTTATGGTTGAGACTGAGTGGAGGTGGCAGAGTGGCCTGATCTCTGAAGGTCTGCTTTAGACTGACAGGTTATGGTTGAGACTGAGTGGAGGTGGCGGAGTGGCCTGATCTCTGAAGGTCTGCTTTAGACTGACAGGTTATGGTTGAGACTGAGTGGAGGTGGCGGAGTGGCCTGATCTCTGAAGGTCTGCTTTAGACTGACAGGTTATGGTTGAGACTGAGTGGAGGTGGCGGAGTGGCCTGATCTCTGAAGGTCTGCTTTAGACTGACAGGTTATGGTTGAGACTGAGTGGAGGTGGCGGAGTGGCCTGATCTCTGAAGGTCTGCTTTAGACTGACAGGTTATGGTTGAGACTGAGTGGAGGTGGCGGAGTGGCCTGATCTCTGAAGGTCTGCTTTAGACTGACAGGTTATGGTTGAGACTGAGTGGAGGTGGCGGAGTGGCCTGATCTCTGAAGGTCTGCTTTAGACTGACAGGTTATGGTTGAGACTGAGTGGAGGTGGCGGAGTGGCCTGATCTCTGAAGGTCTGCTTTAGACTGACAGGTTATGGTTGAGACTGAGTGGAGGTGGCGGAGTGGCCTGATCTCTGAAGGTCTGCTTTAGACTGACAGGTTATGGTTGAGACTGAGTGGAGGTGGCGGAGTGGCCTGATCTCTGAAGGTCTGCTTTAGACTGACAGGTTATGGTTGAGACTGAGTGGAGGTGGCGGAGTGGCCTGATCTCTGAAGGTCTGCTTTAGACTGACAGGTTATGGTTGAGACTGAGTAGAGGTGGCAGAGTGGCCTGATCTCTGAAGGTCTGCTTTAGACTGACAGGTTATGGTTGAGACTGAGTGGAGGTGGCGGAGTGGCCTGATCTCTGAAGGTCTGCTTTAGACTGACAGGTTATGGTTGAGACTGAGTGGAGGTGGCAGAGTGGCCTGATCTCTGAAGGTCTGCTTTAGACTGACAGGTTATGGTTGAGACTGAGTGGAGGTGGCAGAGTGGCCTGATCTCTGAAGGTCTGCTTTAGACTGACAGGTTATGGTTGAGACTGAGTGGAGGTGGCGGAGTGGCCTGATCTCTGAAGGTCTGCTTTAGACTGACAGGTTATGGTTGAGACTGAGTGGAGGTGGCAGAGTGGCCTGATCTCTGAAGGTCTGCTTTAGACTGACAGGTTATGGTTGAGACTGAGTGGAGGTGGCAGAGTGGCCTGATCTCTGAAGGTCTGCTTTAGACTGACAGGTTATGGTTGAGACTGAGTGGAGGTGGCAGAGTGGCCTGATCTCTGAAGGTCTGCATTAGACTGACAGGTTATGGTTGAGACTGAGTGGAGGTGGCAGAGTGGCCTGATCTCTGAAGGTCTGCTTTAGACTGACAGGTTATGGTTGAGACTGAGTGGAGGTGGCAGAGTGGCCTGATCTCTGAAGGTCTGCTTTAGACTGACAGGTTATGGTTGAGACTGAGTGGAGGTGGCAGAGTGGCCTGATCTCTGAAGGTCTGCTTTAGACTGACAGGTTATGGTTGAGACTGAGTGGAGGTGGCAGAGTGGCCTGATCTCTGAAGGTCTGCTTTAGACTGACAGGTTATGGTTGAGACTGAGTGGAGGTGGCAGAGTGGCCTGATCTCTGAAGGTCTGCTTTAGACTGACAGGTTATGGTTATGGTAAGCTGATGGTAAGGTGATGGTCCCTGTAAGTGTATAGCTTCCGCCCCTCTCTTCACCCCTACCTGGGCTCGAACCAGGGACCCTCTGCACACAGACAACAGTCACCCTTGAAGCATCGTTACCCATCACGTCACAAAAGCCACAGCCCTTGCAGAGCAAGGGGAACAACTCCTTCAAGGTCTCAGAGCAAGTGATGATTGAAACGCTATTAGCACGCACCACCGCTAACTAGCTAGCCATTTCACATCGGTTACATAATCATTTAGTCTGGCTGTCTAAATGATGTTAAGGACCTCTGATGTGTTTAGGCTGGAGATACCTGGGATTCATGCTATGAGTCATCAGACTATGATGCCACCCTGATGTAGTAGACTGATGCACTAATGCAAAGAGGCCATGAACACACACACACACACTCTCACACACACAGTCTTGAAACACACACACACACACAGTCTTGAAACACACACACACACCTAAACAGAAGTAAACACTGAAAGCAAGCACCATGACATCATGAAGAGATTTAAAAAAAAAAAAAAAATCTACATTGTAAAAATGTAAGTGATTTATTGGTCATAATTTAATGTTAGGGTTAGGCATTAGTTAACAGTGTGGTTAAGGTTAGGGTTAGGCATTAGAGTTAACAGTGTGGTTAAGGTTAGGGTTAGGTTTCATGATGAAAAACACTAACCTGTGCTGTTAAATAAAACTGATTGGATTTTAGTGGTTCAATGACCCCAATAAACCATGAATTCAATAGTACGACAGTGATACGGTGGCTTTGTGGTTGTCACGTTAACCATCTCTCAATAAAGCTTCTCTAATTCAATCAGATGTTCTCAGTGATGGTATCCCAGGAAACCATGAATTCAATAGTACGACAGTGATACGGTGGCTTTGTGGTTGTCACGTTAACCATCTCTCAATAAAGCTTCTCTAATTCAATCAGATGTTCTCAGTGATGGTATCCCAGGAAACCATGTCACAGTTTGTTCCATGATTAAACTCCAGCAACTAATCGCTTAGTAGAGGATTACAGTATGATCCACAGAACACTACATGACTAATACAGGACAAGCAGTATGTGTGTGTCTGTGTGTGTGTGTTTTTATATAGCTGTGTGGGTGTGTGTTTTGCATAAACCCCCGACCCTCTGTATCTCTCTCTGTCCCTGTAGAACTCGGTGGCAGTGTTCAGGGAGCTGTGTGGGGTGTCAGCGGTGGCTAACCTCATGCAGTGTGTATTGGCCCTGGGATCCCGTGTGGTGGGGGCCGATGGGGACCCCCTGATGCTGTTTGAGCTGAGGGAGCAGTACCCCTCCATGGAGCCCCAAGGGCCCCTGCCGGACGTCCTACGCAGGGTGGTCTCCACCTACGAAACGGTGAGGATCAATCAAACCTAGTCAGTCCTTCACATTTTATTTATGTAGTGCTTTGGGTTTCCATTGAGAATAGTTGTGCAGGTTATAAGTTGATTGATTCTTTGACTTGTTAACCTCTTTCTCTACTTGCCTCTCTCTCCCTGCCACCATGACATCATGGCACTGATTCAATTTAAAAGTGATTACTTTCATAGACGCCCCCAAAGTAGAATGTGTGTGTGTGTGTGTGTGCGCTTTGAGAGTGCATCCTCATTCCTGATGAATCAGAGTGAGGGAGAGCTCACCATGTCTTCACAGGAGATTATTTCGCTAAGTGGATCTCACGCCTTGACTTGAATGCTTGGGGGAGAAATGAATGGGAGGAAGCTGTGGGGGGGATCTGGACAGACCCCTAGGAGCAGTAGTGTTCATCCTCATTTGTCGAACACCAGACTCACAAAGTGGGGTCGTGTCCCAAAAGGCATTGCAGCGAGAAGTGTTTAGTTAATCAGACGTGGGGTCTGAATCTCTCCGGGGTTATTCATGAAATGTTTGTTATTTTGATGTGTGTGTGTGTGTGTGTGTGTGTGTGTGTGTGTGTGTGTGTGTGTGTGTGTGAATAATAGACTGATCTTGTGTACTCTGTCTACAGATGATCCAGGCGAGCAGAGCAGTGATGGAGCTGTCAGACGGAGTCTACGACAGGATCCTACAGATACAGACAACAGGTGAGAGAGAGAGAGAGAGACCATTATTAGAGACACATATTTCCCTCAGATTACACAAACCCACAAAGAAATTGAAAACAAATCTAATTTTGTTAAATATCTATTGGGTGAAATACCACAGTAGAATCAATGTAGAATCTGAACCCACACAAACACCCATAGAGAAATGCACCAAACAAATAGGTGTAGGACCTTAGCAATCTTCACTGCACAGCCTCCTGAATGTAATTCTATGAGCCCATCTATCTCCTTCATCTGCGTCAAGCATAGCCTTGTAACAATTGCTTAACACTATGGGCTACTGTATGTTTAAGCTTAAACTCTATTGGACCAGTTAGGTTCTCTACTGGACCTGTTGGGTTCTCTATTGGAGCAGTTGGGTTTTCTATTGGAGCAGTTGGGTTTTCTATTGGAGCAGTTGGGTTCTCTACTGGACCAGTTGGGTTCTCTACTGGACCAGTTGGGTTCTCTACTGGACCAGTTGGGTTCTCTACTGGACCAGTTGGGTTCTCTACTGGACCAGTTGGGTTCTCTACTGGACCAGTTGGGTTATCTACTGGACCAGTTGGGTTATCTACTGGACCAGTTGGGTTCTCTACTGGACCAGTTGGGTTCTCTACTGGACCAGTTGGGTTCTCTATTGGACCAGTTGGGTTCTCTACTGGACCAGTTAGGTTCTCTACTGGAGCAGTAGGGAGAAATGAAAACCACACAACTGAATAATTTAGGAAAAGAATGCCAGCTTGTATTTTGTAAATAACCATACTTACAAAAAATGAATCACCTTGAGTAAATATTGATATGTGAAATTTGTTCAATGAGCTGAATGTGAATGAAATGCATCAATAAGACATAGATACAGGATCAGCCATATATCCTGCCTATAGTTTACTAGGATGCACCCAACTCTATCTTAATCTGAGGGTCTCTCAGATTTCAAAGTTCAATAGCAATACAATAAACATGAATCCACAGAAAAACCCAACGCAATTCACAAATACTGACTTATAAACCTCTGAGATGGAATCAAATGTGAGTGACTGTGCCTAACAATCAACACTGTCAGGTGTCTAAGTGTAGCATGTGCTTATAACAATCCCTCTGCAATGATGTCTTGCAAGAGTCACCACAACGTAGTATGGCAGTGCAAATTCAGTGTTCTCCAAGGAAAACAAATCATCTTCTTATTGATGTCCTGGGTTCGGGTGGCTCGCCATCCTTGGTGGAACTAAATCCATACTCAAAAAAACCTGACCAAATCCTGGCGTCAATCTTTCTATCAATCCCCTCACAGTTTGTATAGATACGTGTTAATATCCAGTTCTCTCTGTTCAGTTCAGTTTTATACAACTTCTCACAACCTGAGACTTTTTCTTCCATGGAATAGCGGAAGCTCTTCACATTCCGTTCAAGGTTTTTTTTCAGAACTATGGCACCAACTTATGTATAATGTGAGTTTTTAGTAGAGCGACTTAGAGAATATTGAGTTATGATTGGCTCAAAATAAACTGCTCGTCATACAGCTTTCGGCAGCTGATTTGTAATAGCTGTCGACTTAACCATAGCAATATAGTCTAATATGATTGGTTACTGGAATCTTACTAGTAACGGTAAGTATTCAACATTAGTTGACCTGCGTTATACATGCTATTGAGAAAGTCTGTCTTTTAGACAGCCTATGTGCTCACTGCCCACAAAATGAGGTGGAAACTGAGCTGCACTTCCTAACCTCCTGCCAAATGTATGACCATATTAGAGACACATATTACACAGACATGAAAAACATACCCAATTTTGATCAACTCCGATATCTATTGGGTGAAATTAGACAGTGTGCCATCACAGCAGCAATATATGTGACCTGTTGCCACAAGAAAAGGGCAACCAGTGAAGAACAAACACCATTGTAAATACAACCTATATATGTTTATTTATTTTCCCTTTTGTACTTTAACTATTTGCACACATGACATTTTAAATGTCTTTATTATTTTGGAACTTCTGTGAGTGTAATGTTTACTGTACATTTTTGTATTGTTAATTTCACATTTGTTTCTCTATTTCACTTGCTTTGGCAATGTAAACATGTTTCCCATGCCTATGAAACCCTTAAATTGAATTGAGAGAGAGGCAGGCCTCATCACGTGACTCAAAGCAACATCAACAGTGATGAAATTGTTGGCTATGGCCAGTTAGGTGGTTAGAGAGCACGATTGTTTTCTTCAGTGATCTGACTCCATGTCAACAGTCTAGTAGTCGTGTGAAAGACTTGCCTACAGCCCCTTCCAACCGAGTTTCCTGCTAAGACCTCATCAACAACAGCCTGAAGCCTTTAGTCTGCTGAGACTTCCATGGTTGTCTCAAATGGCACCCTATAGTGCACTACTTTTGACCAGAGTCCTATGGGCCATTTGGAACGCACACCATGTCTCTACCTCATCCCATCACAGGAACTATTTTCATCTTGGCTCTGAGGGAGATTTGTCCATATGTTAATATTAGATGAGTTTATTTATTGACTGAGCTCTTGATTTATGTAGTTTGTGTTGGCGTAAGCTCTGAGTACAGGTCAATAATCAGTTTATCCTCCCCAAATCTCATCCTTAACCAATAGGGATGGAAATCCAAAACTGACCTTAGATCATTCTCGTGGTGTAACTTGGCGGAGCAAGGTTTGTTTAACCTGCAGTGACTGCTTGCTGGGCATCATGGGACGGCTGACAACTTGGCATCAATCACATAATACCCCATAATGACAAAGTGAAAACAGGTTTTTAGAAATAAAACAAACATACCTTATTTACGTAAGTATTCAGACCCTTTGCTATGGGACTCAAAATTGAGCTCAGGTGCATCCTGTTTCTATTGATCATCCTTAAGATATTTCTACAACTTCATTGGAGTCCACCTGTGGTTAAATTGATTGATTGGACATGATTTGGAAAGGCACACACCTGTCTATATCATTCTTAAATGGAAGAAGTTTGGAACCACCTTGACTTTGGCTGCCCGGCCAAACTGTGCAAACAGGGGATAAGGGTCTTGGTCAGGGAGGTGACCAAGAACCTGATGGTCACTGAGTTCCTCTGTGGAAATGGGAGAACGCTCCAGAAGGACAACCATCTCTGCAGCACTCCGCCAATAAGGCCTTTATGGTAGAGTGTCCAGACGGATGCCCCTCATTAAAAAGCACATGCCCACTTGGATTTTGCCAAAGAACACTTAAAGCACTCAGACCATGAGAAACAAGATTCTCTGGTCTGATGAAACCAAGATTGAATTCTTTGGCCGGAATGCCAAGCATCACATCTGGAGGAAACCTGGCACCATCCCTACGGTGAAGCATGGTGGTGGCAGCATCATGCTGTGGGGATGTTTTTCAGTGGCAGGGAATGGGAATCTTGTCAGGATTGCGGGAAAGATGAACAGAGCAAAGTACAGAGAGATCCTTGATGAAAACCTGCTCCAGAGCGCTCAGGACCTCAGACTGGGGTGAAGGTTCACCTTCAAACAGGACAACGACTGTAAGCACACGGGCAAGACAATGCAGGAGTGGCTTCAGGACAAGTCTCTGAATGTCCTCGAGCAGCCCAGCCAGACCCCGGACTTGAACCTGATCAAACATCTGGAGAGACCTGAAAATAGCTGTGCATCGACGCTCCCCACCCAGCCTGATAGAGCCTGAGAGGATCTGCAGAGAAGAATGGGAGAAACTCCCCAAATACAGGTGTGGCAAGCTTGTAACATCATACCCAAGAAGACTCAAATCAATTTTATTAATGTAGCCCTTTAACATCAGCTGATATCTCAAAGTGCTGTAGAAACCCAGCCTAAAACCCCAAACAGCAAGCAATGCAGGTGTAGAAGCACGGTGGCTAGGAAAAACTCCCTAGAAAGGCCAAAACCTAGGACGAAACCAGGCTATGAGGGGTGGCCAGTCCTCTTCTGGCTGTGCCGGGTGGAGATAACAGAACATGGCCAAGATGTTCAAATGTTCATAAATGACCAGCATGGTCAAGTAATAATAATCACAGTAGTTGTCGAGGGTGCAACAAGTCAGCACCTCAGGAGTAAATGTCAGTTGGCTTTTTATAGCCGATCATTAAGAGTATCTCTACAGCTCCTGCTGTCTCTAGAGAGTTGAAAACAGCAGGTCTGGGACAGGTCGCACGTCCGGTGAACAGGTCAGGGTTCCATAGCCGCAGGCAGAACAGTTGAAACTGGAACAGCAGCACAGACAGGTGGACTGGGGACAGCAAGGAGTCATCATGCCAGGTAGTCCTGAGGCATGGTCCAAGGGCTCAGGTCCTCCGAGAGAGAGAAAGAAAGAGAGAATTAGAGAGAGCATACTTAAATTCACACAGGACACCGGATAAGACAGGAGAAGTACTCCAGATATAACAAACTGACCCTAGCCCCCCGACACACAAACTACTGCAGCATAAATACTGGAGGCTGAGACAGGAGGGGCCAGGAGACACTGTGGCCCATTCAATGATATCCTTCCTGTTTGGCCCTGTCTGGGGGTATAACCCCACCCACTTTGCCAAAGCACAGCCCCCACACCACTAGAGGGATATTTTCAACCACCAACTTACCATCTTGAGACAAGGCCGAGTATACCCACAAAGATCTCCGCCACGGCACAACCCAAGGGGGGGCGCCAACCCAGACAGGAAGATCACATCAATGACTCAACCCACTCAAGTGACGCACCCCTCCTAGGGACGGCATGAAAGGGCACCAGTAAGCCAGTGACTCAGACCCTGTAATAGGGTTAGAGTCAGAGAATCCCAGTGGAAAGAGGGGAACCGGCCAGGCAGAGACAGCAAGGGCGGTTCGTTGCTCCAGAGCCTTTCCGTTCACCTTCACACTGCTGGGCCAGACTACACTCAATCATATGACCTACTGAAGAGATGAGTCTTCAGTAAAGACTTAAGGTTGAGACCGAGTCTGCGTCTCTCACATGGGTAGGCAGACCATTCCATAAAAATGGAGGTCTATAGGAGAAACTCAACACTGTAATCTCTGCCAAAGTACGGAGTAAAAGGTCTGTATACTTATGTAAGTGTGATATTTCAACAACAAAAAATTCCAACAATTCTAAAAAACAGACATTGCTTTGTCATTGTGTGTAGATTGATGAGGGGGTAGAAAGTCAAGGGGTCTGAATACTTTCTGAATGCACTGTATTCGCACCCCTTGACTTTTTCCACATGTTGTGTTACAGCCTGAATTTAAAATGACATTGAGATTTTGTGTCACTGGTCTACACCATTATGTCAATTTTTACAAATTCATTTGAAATGAAAAGCTGAAATGTGTCAAGTATTCAACCCCTTTGTTATGACAAGCCTACATATGTTCACAAGCAAAAATGTGCTTAACAAGTCACATAATACATTTTCATGGACTCACTCTGTGTGCAACAATAGTGTTTAACATGATTTTTGAATGACTACCTCATCTCTGTACCCCACACATACAATTATCTGTAAGGTCCCTCAGTCAAGCAGTGAATTCAACCACAAAGACCAGGGAGGTTTTCCAATGCCTCGCAAAGAAGGGGACCTATTGGTAGATGGGTAAAAACATGTAAAAGCAGACACTGAATATCGCTTTGACCAAAATGAAGTAATTAATGACACTTTGGATGATGTATCAATGCACTACAAACATACAGGCGTCCTTCCTAACTCCGTAGCCGGAGAGGAAGGAAACCGCTCAGGGATTTCACTATGAGGGCAATGGTGACTTTAAAACAGTGTAATGGCTGTGATAGGAGAAAACTGAGGATTGATCAACAACATTGTAGTTACTCCACAATACTAACCTAAATGACAGAGGGCAAAGACGGAAAGCATGTACAGAAGAAAAATATTACAAAACATGTATCCTGTTTGCAACAAAGCAGTACTACTGCAATACATGTGCCAAAGTAATTAACTTTTTGTCCTGAATACAAAGTGTTATGTTTGGGGCAAATTCAATACAGCACATTACTGAGTACCACTCTCAATATTTTCAAGCATAGTGGTGGCTGCATCATGTTATGGGTATGCTTTAATCATTAAAGAATGGGAGTTTAAGGATACAAAAATAAACTGAATGGAGCTAAGCACAGGAAAAATCCTAGAGGAAAACCTGGTTCAGTCTACTTTCCACCAGACAATAGGTGAATTCACGTTTCAGCAGAACAATAACCTAAAACACAAGGCCAAATCTACACTGAAGTAGCCTACCAAGCAGCTGGTGAATGTTCCTGAGTGGCAGAGTTACATTTTTGACATGAAGATTTACATCAAGACCTGAAAATGGCTGTCTAGTCAACAACCAACTTGACAGAAGAATTATGGGCAAATGTTGCACAATTCAATTGTCTTAGAGACTTACCCAGAAATACTCACAGCTGTGATCACCGCCAAATGTGATTCTATCATGTATTGACTCAGGGGGTTGAATACTTATCTAATGAAGATAGTGTTTTGTTTTTTACAAAATGTTAGAATTTTTCTTCCACTTTGATTAGTATTTTGTGTACGTCAGACAAAAAATGACATTCATTTGAATCCCACTTTGTAATGCAACTAAATGTGGAAAAATTAAAAGGGTGTGAATACTTTCTGAAGGCTCTGTAGATTAGTGTTTATTATGGATCCACATTAGCTGTTGCCAAGGCAGCAGCTAGTCTTCATAGGGCCCTGCAAAATTAAGGCAGTTTATGCAATTTTAAAAAACATTACATTACAATACATTGACAGATTTCACAACACACTGTGTGCCTTCAAGCCCCTACTCCTCCACTACCACATAACTACAGTACAAAATCCATGTATGTGTGTGTATAGTGTGTATGTTATCGTGTGTGTGTGTATGCATGTGTCTGTGCCTGTGTTTGTGTTGCTTCACAGTCCCCGTTGTTCCATAAGGCTTAGAGAGAGCGAGAGATATATGAATGGCTTAATAGCTAGAGGAGATATGACAAGTTTGATAAATGGATGTATTTCAGAGTGGAAGACCGGTGATAGAAAATGGAGTGAATATGTAGATATGGCAAAACACCCCAGAGTCTGCTCCCAGTCTCCTCTCAGAGATTTTATCTCAGCTCACCTGAGTTCAACCCTTTATTCTCAGATAAATATGAAAAATGAAAATTGTGTTTGTGTGTCAAATAAAATAAAATGTTATTTGTCACATGCTTCGTAAACACCAGGTCTAGACTAACAATAGAGTTAAAATAGAAATAGTGAAACAAGGGATAAATACAGTGTAAACGAATAACCAGTAAAAATACCATGGCTATAAACAGGGAGTACCAGTACCGAGTTGATGTGCAGGGGTACGAGGTCATTGAGGTAGATACAGTATGTACATAGTGGTAAAGTGACTAGGCAACAGGACAGATACACACACACGCTGCTACTGTCTAAGTCCAGTTTATGTGGATAGAGTTCAAGCAAGAGAGTTAGTGGAAGAAAGGTTCAAAGCCATTTCATTAGCTATTTAGCAGACTTGTTTAGCAGCCTTATGGCTTTGGGGGTAGAAGCTGTTCAAGGCTTTTGTTGGTTCCAGACTAGGTGCATTGGTACCGCTTGCCATGTGGTAGCAGAGAGAACAGCCTATGGTGGCTGGAGTCTTGACAATTTTTGAGCCTTCCTTGACACATCCTGTCAGTTGGCAGGGAGCTCGGTACTTTTTTTTTTTTGGGGGAGTTCTGGCCAGTGCCGATGTTCTCTCTCTCTCCGTTCTGGCGGTTCCGCTCAGTTACACAGGGAAATGGAACGTTTACAACATGCACACAACGGAATGCCCTGGCACTTCAAACCTCAAGTCGCCTAGCAACTGCACTGGCAGGCAGCCAGCCAATGTGGTGTGTGTGTGTAATGTATATATTAAATTCTGTGTAATTGTGTACTAGTGAATGTTGAAGTTAGTGAGTTGTTTTTGTGTGTGTGTGAGTGAGTGAAAATTGAAGTAAAATATACTGAGTTGTGTTCAGGTCTGTGTTGGCGGTGGTGGTGCTCAGGATGCTGTGTTTAAAAGTCCCCTCACATTATCCCTGGTTTTGACTAGATGGTATACAGCTATGGACGGAAGGTACTTTACGTAGCAGGTTAGGAGAGCTTACAGCGCGAGCTCTGCGTTAACCCACTTCTTAGTCTCCATGGAGATCGAGACAGAGTGTGACAGTGTCCTGGGGCAGACAGAGAAAGTGACAACACCACACATACTCAATCTGGCCAGAGGGAAGAGAGGACAAGGACTCTGCCTGTCACTCTTGAATCTCTTGTTCTCTTTCCCCATCTATCGCTCTTTAATTGAGGCCAGGATTAAACCAAAGGCACATTGTAGAAAGGCACATTTCACTGTAGACAATGCAGAGATTGCATTCACGGATAAACACTGTAGATTTCGGGTCAACCGTAAAACTACCTTTAAAAGTAAAAAAAAAAAATCAATGCACTTTCTTATTCTTGTATTCAGATCTCTTAACTCTACCTTTCTCTGCGTAGTGTAATAGACTGGTTTAGACTTGATCGTTCAATCACAAATACCAGACACCACCAAACCACAGACCTGAGCCGGTCTTGAACCTTGGTTAAGACCTGGAGAGGTTGACAGAGGGAAAGGTTCAACATTGCTAATTAGTGTGTGTCGTCCCCTAGCCATGAAGTTCCATGAGACGTTGCATTCCATTGCAGTGAAGGAGGGGCTTAAGGATCGTAAGGTCACCAGAGCTGTGGAGAGTTTCAGCTGGAACATCACCATATTGAAGGTGACTCTACACACACACACACACACACACACTGTCACGCACAGCAGACCAAACACAACCACAGAATAGTGCCAGTCTGTTTCCATATTAGCCAACTCTGACAAACAGCTCGCTCTCCTATCTTCCCCCTTCTAACTCTCCCTCTCAGGGGCAGGCAGACCTACTGAAACGGGCTATGACGGAGGTGCAGGAGAACATGAAGCAGGTACACTATGCTGCCCTGACATCTAACCTTAGTAAGGGTGTGACAGGAGAGGCGACCCGCCCCCGACGCAGCCTGGACACCATCAAGGAGAGAGCTACCGCTCCGGCTAGAGGTTCCCCTTAGGTACAGGTCTAGGACCAGCTTACCCACCTCAAATTATATATTAAATCAAAACGGGGGAAATGTCAAATCTGACCTTAGATCAGTTTCTAAGGGCACCGTCATCCTTCTGAGGATCGGCAGGTTGGCCAGAACTGACAACCAAGTTGCTACACTCACTCAACAGTGAATGGCTCCTTCTGCATCTAACCCGGTTAGGGGCTGTTGGAGTCTAGTTGGCCATTCTCTCCACACAACGATGAAGAGAAGGAAGATGGACTAAAACATTTAAAGAAAAATACTCCTGTTATACCACTGTCAGGAGGGAGGAGTAACGTCAGACACTGGAGACAGGAATGTGGAGAGGAATGAAGTCAGACAATCAGAATGGCCTGTCCCTGAATGTCGCTGGAAATATGTTTTTAATCCTACGCTCTGTGAAATGTTTGTTCTTTTTGGAGCTGGATTCAATCTGTATCGCCGGGTTATCAATGAAGATCCGTTTTCAAATGTTTGAGCCGACATACAATATGAAGCGACCGCAGGAATATTGACTTTAATTGTTGATCGCGCTTTAAAAGTGTCTCTTCAGCACTATTGATTGAATGGAGTCCTTGTTTTTTGTTGGGGGGAGTGGAGGGCTTTCAGGGCGATCAAAACTACAGAACAATGTGAAACTGAATGAGACCGAAGTGATAACTTACGTGTGGGAGGAGGCTGATTCAGAATGTGTGAATTGTGACTGCTACCAATAAAATATGCTATCTAGCAGACAAGTTTATCCAAAGCGACTTTCAGTAGTGCATGCATACATTTTGTTTTTGTATGGGTGGCCTCAGCGGGAATCAAACCTACGATCCTGAAGTTGCAAACACCAACTGAGCCACTTCAGCTTCTCCGGGTACAGAGGAACAAAAGAATGTAGATGTGTACAGAGTAGAATGGGAATCCCCATTCATGTCAATTATGCCGTAATGTACGTGTCTGTCTGCAGGTTTTCACTCCCTTGTACTTGACTGATGAATTAAGGGTGCTGATTAGTAAGGAACTCCCCTCACCTGTGGATATTGGTGGGACAGGGTTACTGACTCAACTGTATGATCAAAAAAAGTATTTCAAGCACTCCTTCCATAGCACCTTGACCAATGCTTTTCTAGGTGTGTCACACTTTACAGTATTATCCTCATTCTGTCAAATGTTAATGGATTTAACAAAATGGTGACTTCCGATAATAAAATAAAAAAACATTCCTGACACTGATGTCCTCCATGGTTTACCGTGACGAATCAGTCTCCTCTGAGCATCACGTAGACTCCACCTGTCGGAAGACAATTGTTGTCCTCTTGAAAACCTGGATGCTGTAGGATGATTCCTTGTTTCGTGGTAAATTGACATCAATATCTTCAAACTATATCCATTACATATCCATTTCATTTTCATTACCAGAACCAACCAGTAAGCAAATAAGCCAGTCACTTCACTTTGACCATTTGCTCGACTGATAGCCAGCTGGCCACACAGTCAACAGAGAAACAGAAAACCAGGGCCTGACATCTAAGAGAAGCCAAAGTATTGGATATCCACAGTGGAGGCTGCTGGGGGGAGGAAGGCTCATAATGGCCAGAATGGAATCAAGCATGTTTTTGTTGTTGATACCATACCTTTCATTCCAATCCAGCCATCTAATCCCATTGCACTCCATATTCCAGCCATTTATGAGCCGTCCTCCCCTCAGCAGCCTCCACTTATGAGCATTGTTTACCCTTCACTGCATGTTGATAGTGTTTTCAGTTAGCATTGCTAATTTAAATATTAGTTGTACATAATTCAGCATGTTGCTAGCACTTGTATACTGTCCTGTTGAAAAGCCATTCTCTCCCCCTCTGAACATGACACAGGCATACTGTAACGAGCATTTTATTGGTCTATAGATAATCATCTCTCTGCTGTAGGGACATCCCTCGTGTGTGCAATGCTTCACTTGGCTACCCCAGGAAGCAATATAAATACAAGGGCATCAGAAATAATGAAATCTTATTACATGGAATTGATTATTTTTTTTAAAAGCCTGTTTTCCTTAATTTAATAATTTCACATTGTAATGCAGCTGTTTTGGGTTAAAATTTTATCTTTAAACTAAATGTAAAGAAGAAGTGAGAGTCAGTTAATCTGTCAATGGTTTCCAGGCACTGGTTAAGAGTAGGTAGAAGTTGCCTCCTAACAACTGATACAGGATCAGATATTGTACCATCCACCCTAATGGTAGGTGTAGGACTGCCGATTGGTTAGGAGCAACTTCTACCTCTAAACAGTTAAAGGACAATCAGAGGCGGTGAATGGAGGTAAGACAAGAGAAGCTCTTTAGATAGACAGAGGTATGGTACAGACAACTCCCCTACCTGGAGAAACAGGGTACTACCCTACCATTACTACATACCGAGAAGGGAAAGGCATCCCCCACACTGATAAATGCACTATGAATTCCAGTTCCTGAGGGTAGCCTGTGGTGAACTGTCTTGTACCACCCTCATGTGGCAGAAATGGGTATCACCATTAAAGTCAGATGGGGTTGGATAAGCAGTAAGTCCCTAGCATTCAGGAGAAGAGGCTATCTATGGTATTCATGAAGGAATACAGAGCAGGTAGGTTAAGGTATTGGCGACAGCCTAACGGTAGGCTGCCATTGTCCGATCCAGCAGTGGCGAGTTGGTTTTCCCGTGTGGAGCAGCATATCCTCCAGGTTGGGATGAATCCCTCCAAATGGTTAAGGTGGGGGATTAGGGAGTAGATAAACTGATCCTAGATCTCGGGTTAGTGGTAACTCCCACCCAGATCAGTAAAGTCCAATCCCTCACAGGTCCTGAGAGTTGACCATGGCGAAGTCTGAGTCTTTGCTGTGAATGCTGCCCTCGTCTGGGCTGGAGGAACCCGACGCTGCACCCTGGAACGGCTCCACCCTGACCGAGCCGTGGAGCTGTCTGATTGGAGGGGTCCTCTCCACCCCTACCCCGGTGGGCGGCAGCTCTCCGTCCTGCGAGACCAGAATGTAGTCATCCCAGTTCCTCCCCTCCGAGCCCACACACAGAGAGGACTCTGGGGGAGAAGCCTGAAAGAGACAAGGGGCTTGTTCAACACTGCTGTTGACTGGCTGATCTACAAATCAAGTTCCATCATAAATAACTACTAGTATTATTTGTAGATCAGTCAGTCACAATATACCCACAATTCATCACAGATTTTGAAGCATAGGGAATGATACCAAAGTATGCAAGGGTACACTGCATACATGAGTCCACGTATTAATACAACGTGTTCACCTGTTGCTCTGGTGGGGTTTGCTCCCGCTCTTCTTCCTCCTGTTCTCCATCACCGTCGCCACGCTGTGGTGCGGCCAGGTAAGGCTGCTCTTCATGGTGACTGTTGGCGTGCTGCTGCTGTGCGGCAGAGGCGTGGTCATAGTGGTCGTCAGCGATGGTGATCTCCTCGTTCTCCCCAGTCTCCAGCAGGCTCTGGTTGAAACGCAGAGCTCCCTTCAGGATGTCCTTGATCTGACGGATTCATTCATAAATACACAGAGCAATTCATGATGAACACACACAGATGTACTGAGAACACACACACAGACAATGTACAGTACACATGCACGTACTACACACATGGTTAAAATGCTAACTCACTCAGAGAGGCGCTAACATGCAAACCCCCCCTCCACTTATGTGGTGCTGCTGTCCAGTACCTGTTTAAGTCCAGCCAGTGACACCAACACCTCATCCTCTTTCTCCAGGTGCTCCTGTAGGATCACCTCCTGGATCCTACCTGAGGAGACAGACATCAGATCACAAGCTAGGTTTCCATCCAACTGGTGACAGATTTTCATGCTGAATATTCTAAAATATGCATAAAAACAATGTGCATTTTCCCACCAGAAATGTTTCCATCGAATTGTTGTGGTTAAATTCTATACCGAATGAAAAATACAAGTTAAAGAGGTTTCCATCGCATTTTCAACTCTACTGATGGTTTTGTCACAAACTGTTGTGTTCTATAGAGAATGTGCCCACTCGTCTTGGCACATGCGCTCTAGCCAACAGCTGGCAGATACAGTGTGGGTAGGCTACCTACATGAGATTATTATGGATAAGAGCCATATTTGTATCTGTCAAACAGCAGCCAAGCATCAATCATCATGTCACCAGAATAAGACCCTCAATATTTATTGGAAAGTAGCATCAAGCTCATCACCTTGCACTTTCATCACCCTGTGAAGTTATAACGCATTTCATCTGTAGCATGCTTTCCTGTGAGGGTCAGTGCTATCCGGGATCCTCAGGACATCCCTACCTTAAACCGTAACCATTTTATATGTCAACTTCAATGGGGGTAGGCACGTCCCATAGATCCTTTCCAGAGTCGTAGTGGGAAGACCAGATAACACATCAAAGCGTGACTCCCAAGTTCACTTCGATATTATTATTATATCAATATTTGCGCATTAAGGCGTTTCCAACACCATTTCTTGCATAATTACTGTTACCGACAAAAAGATCCCACCTCGTCTAGTTAGATCACAGTCGTAAACCTACACATAGACTTGGTACTGGTACTCCCTGTATGGTACTGGTACTCCCTGTATATAGCCATGCTGTTTTTTACTCGTTATTCACAGTTTGTCTGAATATACCCACACTAGTGTACTGCACTGAGCCACTACTGTGTGTACTGCACTGTACTATTTAGCATGCACCGTTTAGTAAAACGTATGCGGGTATGCCAAGGGCACAACACAGTAGTGGCTCTTGACTGTCTGAGTAGGTGGGGCGGGGGGCGGCTCGATTTTTGCATATTCAACAGACATTAACCAGCCTGATGATAGCTCATTTCCAATTCGATTACTTTCTGTAAACTCTGAATCGAATAGGAATGGAGTTATAGGCCTACTCAGCCTGGTTATAGGCTGTCACATTGGCCCTATACCATTGCCCATTTATCCAGCCCATATAGTTGAAGTCAGAAGTTTACATAATTAGGTTGGTGTCATTAAAACTTGTCTTTCAACCACCCCACAAATTTCTTGTTAACAAACTACAGATTTGGCAAGTCGGTTAGGACATCTACTTTGTGCATGACAAGTCATTTTTCCAACAATTGTTTAAAGACTATCAGACTAGATTATTTCACTTATAATTCACTGTATCACAATTCCAGTGGGTCAGAAGTTACATACACTAAGTTGACTGTGCCTTTAAACAGCTTGGAAAATTCCAGAAAATGTCATGGTTTTAGAAACTTCTGTTAGGCTAATTGACATCATTTGAGTCAATTAGAGGTATACCTGTGGATGTATTTCAAGGCCTACCTTCAAACTCAGTGCCTCTTTGCTTGACATCATGGGAAAATCAAAAGAAATCAGCCAAGACCGCAGAATATTTTTTTTTTTACCTCCACAAGTCTGGTTCATCCTTGGAAGCAATTTCCAAACACCTAAAGGTACCACGTTCATCTGTACAAACAATAGTACGCAAGTATAAACACCATGGGACCACGCAGCCGTCATACCGCTCAGGAAGGAGACACATTAGGTTCAAAATAGATTGCCTCATGAGGAGGGAAAATGATGTGGATATATTGAAGAACATCAAGACATCAGTCAGGAAGTTAAAGCTTGGTCGCAAATGGGTCTTCCAAATCATTTTTTTTTTTAAAGAATTGGCTTAAGGACAACAAAGTCAAGGTATTGGAGTGGCCATCACAAAGCCCTGACCCCAATCCCATAGAAAATGTATGGGCAGAACTGAAAAAGCATGTGCAAGGAGGCCTACAAACCTGACCCAGTTACACCAGCTCTGTCAGGAGGAATGGGCCGAAGTTCACCAAATGTATTGTAGGAAGCTTGTGGAAGGCTACCCGAAAAGTTTGACCCAAGTTAAACCATTTAAAGGCAATGCTACCAAATACTAATTGAGTGTATGTAAACTTATGACACACTGGGAATGTGATGAAATAAATACAAGCTGAAATATATCACTAATATTATTCTGACATTTCACATCCTTAAAATAAAGTGGTGATCCTAACTGACTTAAGACCAAATTATTACTAGGATTAAATGTCAGGAATTGTGAAAAACTGAGTTGAAATGTATTTGGCTAAGGTGTAAGTAAACTTCCGACTTCAACTCTATATCCTTTTTAAAAAGGACTGAAGACAGAAACATAATTTGGTTCCATTTCAACATAGTCTATTTATTAGTGAAACCAAAGTGCTGTAACATATCTGAATTCAAACCAAATAGCCTAGTACACACACTAAAACCTTTCAAATCAAAAGGCACAGGAAAACGTGGACCGTCAGCTGCATTGCTAATTCAGAACTGCTGGACAGCAACATACTAAACTAAAGGAGTGATCATTGGGAATGAGTCCTCGGTGCCAACACATTCAGAAATCAAAACATGGTTTAGTATTTAGTTTAAAAGCTCTGATTGCCAAGAGAACAATAAACAACTTAATGAGAAAACAGAAATCCACTTTGGGGTAAAAAGACCTGAAACATCATTTTTAGGAGAACAAAAACTGTAGACTTTTGTTGTCTGACTACTTAAAGAGAAATGTGGCTCGCCAGCAGCCCAACTTTTCCAATGCATTGTGGAAAAGTCTACATTGAATTCTACTAGAAGAGCTGAAAGTAGAACATCCTGGTTTTTAAACCATGCTAGACTTTCAAAAATGCACATACTATAAAACATATTTTACCATACTGAAACTGCATCCTGCGCGATTGCGTAGTTTCCTGCTATTCATTGATTTCAGTATCACACCCCCATGTTTAACTGATCAGCTGTTGATTTCAGTAGCACACCCCCATGTCTAACTGATCAGCTGTTGATTTCAGTAGCACACCCCCATGTCTAACTGATCAGCTGTTGATTTCAGTATCACACCCCCATGTCTAACTGATCAGCTGTTGATTTCAGTAGCACACCCCCATGTCTAACTGATCAGCTGTTGATTTCAGTAGCACACCCCCATGTCTAACTGATCAGCTGTTGATTTCAGTATCACACCCCCATGTCTAACTGATCAGCTGTTGATTTCAGTATCACACCCCCATGTCTAACTGATCAGCTGTTGATTTCAGTAGCACACCCCCATATCTAACTGTTGTCAAAGCTGAAATTAGTATGACATCCGGGCATTTAAAGTTTACTTGATTTTTTCGCATACTCAAACAGCCTACTATTTAGGACTCAAGTATGGGTATTCAGACACTGTTTCTTCATTCCTCGTGTCACTATTTATTTAATTTGACATTTTATCTTTAACTCTGCATTGTTGGAAAAGGGCCGGTAAGTAAGCATTTCACTTTCACTGAAGCATGTGACAAACACAATTTGATACAGCAGTAACAGACAGTTAACAAAAGCCTTTGTTTTAACGACAACTGATTACACCAGTTTACTGGTTCAATCACTAGATTGTTCAAAACATCATTGTGGTTATAGCGCAACTCACAGGCTATCATTGGAACCTCACAGATGCGTGTGTTGATACTGGATGTGCAATCTATCCACTGATGCGTCAGGGTTGTTAAACTCAATGTGCATGTTAATATATGTAGGGAACCTTACCAATGTGTGTGTTCATCATCTTGGCACAGTACTTGCTCATGGCCTCTAGGTCATTGATCTGACCCTGCAGGAAGGACACCTGGGCCTCCAACTCCTCCTCCTGACAGTGTGAGAGAGAGTGAGAAATATGAGCTAGGAAAGAGACCTGCAGAGAAAGATGAAGAGAAAAAGAGATACTCACAGCCTCTTTCTTTCCCATGGTCTTGCTGTGGGAGCGAGTGATGTTGAAGAAGGAGTCCTTCTTGGTGGCTGAGAGGGGTGGGGACAAGGTGCTGATGTCACTTCCCCTGGAGACGGGAAGGGGCGGGGACGCTGTGGTGTGACCCTGTCCCCCAGAGAGACTCTCTATGCTGGGGGAGGAGCTAACTGTCCTGTAGGTTTGGCCTGAAAAAGAGAGAAAAGATGAACACAAAGACAAACAGATGAGGGCTGTGAGTAGCAGAGAGAGAACCGATGAACCAGTGCTGTTGTCACCAACCTTGATCCTGTTCTTACCTCCTCAATGTTCAAATCTCCTCAACATATGAGTGTGTGATGACTGTATTCAGGTTCAACCTACTTACTGCAGCGAAGGAGAATGTTTTGAGTCAGAGCCAGTCTCTCCTGACTAGTGGTATAACATGCATCCAAGAAGGCACTATACTATTCAACTCTGGACTACCACACTTCTGCTGGCTTGCATCTTTCAGTGGTTGGTTAAGACCTGTGTGAATGTGGACCTTATGAAAGTTCAATGCCATTGACTGATTTATTCTTTGGTGAAAATACTTTACAAAGTCAACAGTGCTGTGATGCTCAGAGATCAGGGTTTAAACAAACGGTTGAAAGGGGACGCAAAAACACGGCAACACACACATATGCATACAAGCGGTTGCTATGGTAGCAGTTCCCTTGTGTGTCAGAAAATGTGGGTGGAGAAACTCCGCCTGAAACTACATCTAACATACAGGAGGGTGAGTCTATCGCTCGAGCACACCACAGGAGGTTGGTGGCACCTTAACTGGGGAGGACGGGCTCGTGGTAATGATTGGCTCTAACCAGAATAGAAAGAGGATGCCTGTACTAATGTACTTGTCCTCCTGCTCAGTTGTGCACTGGTGCCTCCCTCTCTTTATATTCTGGTTAGAAAAAGTTTGCGCTCTTCTGTGAAGGGAGTAGTACACAGCGTTGTACGAGATCATCAGTTTCTTGGCAATTTCTCGCATGGAATAGCCTTCATTTCTCAGAACAAGAATAGACTGATGAGTTCCAGAAGAAAGGTCTTTGATTCTAGACATTTTGAGCCTGTAATTGAACCCACAAATGCTGATGCTCCAGATACTCAACTAGTCTAAAGAAGGACAGTTTTATTGCTTCTTTAAAATCAGCACAAGTTTTCAGCTGTGCTAACAATTACAAAAGGGTTTTCTAATGATCAATTAAGCCTTTTAAAATTAGAAACTTGGATTAGATAAGACAATGTACCATTGGAACACAGGAGTGATGGTTGCTGATAATGGGCCTCTGTATGACTATGTAGATATTCCATAACAAATCAGCTGTTTACAGCTACAATAGTCATTTAGAACATTAACAATGTCTACACTGTATTTCTGATCAATTTGATGTTATTTTAAATGGAGAAAAATATTTTGCTTTTCTTTTTGTTACGCTTTTTTGTTACGCTACAGCCTTATTCTAAAATCGATTAAATTACCCCCCCCCCCCTCATCAATATACACACAAATGTTTGCAAATGTATTAAATATTAAAAACAGACCCTTTGCTATGAGACTTCAAACTGAGCTCAGGTGCATCCTGGATCCATTGATCATCCTTGAAATGTTTCTTCAACTTGATTGGTAAATTCAGGTGGACTCGAACATTTCTACAGCACTGAAGGTCCCCAAGAACACAGTGGCCTCCATCATTCTTAAATGGAAGAAGTTTGGAACCACCAAGCCTCTTCCTAGAGCTGGCTGCCCAGACAAACTGAGCAATCGGGGGAGAAGGGCCTTGGTCAGGGAGGTGACCAAGAACCCGATGGTCACTGACAGAGCTCCAGAGTTACTCTGTAGAGATGTGATAACCTTCCAGAAGGACAACCATCTCTTCAGCACTTCACCAAACAGACCTTTATGGTAGAGTGGCCAGATGGAAGCCTCTCCTCAGTAAAAGGTACCTAAACTCACAAACCATGAGAAACAAGATTCTCTGATCTGATGAAACCAAGATGTAACTATTTGGCCTGAATGCCAAACATCATGTCCTTGATGAAAATCTGCTCCAGAGCGCTCAGGACCTCAGACTGGGGCGAAGGCTTTACCTTCCAACAGTACAACGACCGTAAGCACACGGGTAAGACAATTCAGGAGTGGCTTCGGGACAAGTCTCTGAATGTCCTTGAGTGGCCCAGCCAGAGCCCGGACTTTAACCCGATTGAACATCTCTGGAGAGATCTGAAAACAGCTGTGCAGCAACGCTCCCCATCCAACCTGACAGAGCTTGAGAGGATCTGCAGAGAAGAATGAGAGAAACTCCCCAAATACAGGTTTGCCAAGCTTGTAGCGTCAGACCAAAGAAAACTCTAGGCTGTAATCGCTGCCAAAGGTGCTTCAACAAAGTACTGAGTAAAGGGTCTGAATTCTTACGCAAATGTAATTTCAGTTTTATACAATTTGCAAAAATGTCTTTACCTGTTTTTACTTTGTCATTATGGGGCATTGTGTGTTGATTGAGGGGGGAAATTATTTAATACATTTTAGAATAATAACGTAACAACATTTTGAAAAAGTCTGAAAAAAAAGGGGCATGCACACCCACCGACCCACACTTCATAGTTAGTTGATTATTGCTATTATATGGTGATGGGACAATGCATGCTTTTCAACCCGTTTGCTGCCCGCCCACACCCGCCCGTCCGATTAGCATCACTCCTCTGGACGGTTCTGACTTAGGTATTTGTAGTTGTCCACATATTCTAGGTGTCTGGCTAGACTGTAAACATCTCCAATCCAAAATTAAATCTAGAATCTGCTTCCAATTTCGCAAAAAAGCCTCCTTCACTCATGCCGCCAAACATACCGTTGTAAAACTGACTATCCTACCGATCCTCAACTTCGGCAATGTCATTTAGAAAATAGCTTCCAATACTCAACTCAGCAAACTGGATGCAGTCTATCACAGTGCCATCCGTTTTGTCACCAAAGCCCCTTATACCACCCACCACTGCGACCTGTATGCTCTAGTTGGCTGGCCCTCGCTACATATTTGTCGCCAGACCCACTGGCTCCAGGTCATCTATAAGTCTATGCTAGGTAAAGCTCCGCCTTATCTCAGCTCACTGGTCACAATAACAACACCCACCCATAGCACGCGCTCCAGCAGGTATATCTTACTGGTCATCCCCAAAGCCAACACCTCCTTTGGCCGCCTTTCCTTCCAGTTCTCTGTTGCCAGTGACTGGAACAAATTGCAAAAATCGCTGAAGCTGGGGACTTATAATTCCCTCACTAACTTTAAACATCTGCTATCTGAGCAGCTAACCGATCGCTGCAGCTGTACATAGCCCATCTGTAAATAGCTCACCCAATCTACCTACCTCATCCCCATATTGTTTTTATTTTACTTTTCTGCTCTTTTGCACACCAGTATTTCTACTTGCACATCATATGCTATTCATCACTCCATTGTTAATTTACTAAACTGCAATTACTTCGCTACTATGGCCTATTTATTGCCTTACCGCCTCACACCATTGGCACACACTGTATATAGACTTTCCCCCCCTATTGTGTTATTGACTGCACACTTGTTTATTCCATGTGTAACTGTTGTTTGTGTCACACTGCTTTGCTTTATCTTGACCAGGTCGCAGTTGTAAATGAGAACTTGTTCTCAACTAGCTTACCTGGTTAAATAAGGGTGAAAAAAAATACAAAAATCTTTTCTAAGATTCTGTATGGATGGATGTGTGAGCATCAATGTCCTAGTATACCTGTTAGATTATGTGTGTATGTGTTCCCAACCCTCACCTTGGCTCAGGTAGACTGGCATGCTCTCAGACTTCAGTAGGCGCTGGTGCTGGGACTGTTTCTGCAGGGGGGTGTGGCCAGAGAACATGGGCTCGGCCTGGGGGCGGGAGGCTGCAGTGAGGGGGGAGGGGGCAGAACGAATCTCGCTGTTGATTGGAGAGATAACGCTGGCAACACCCCCTGATATGGCTGGGGCGATGAGCTTCCTCCCAAAGCTGAGCAGGCTGCTGGAGACTTTGTTGATGTTGAGAGGAGCCGTCTTGGCACTGGCACTGAGGGGGTGGGAGAGAGAGAGAAAAAAGAAAGTTAGTTTAGGAAGATATCGTGAAACAACAAAGTGTGTGTGTGTGGTTATTATGATCATTGTCCCTCATGCTCGTGTGTGTGTGCAAGCAAGCTTACCGGGTGCTGTTGACCAGGTCTGCCCCTCTGGTCTTGTAATAGTCCAGATTCTGTTGGAACTGGTAGTTGGCCGGCCGAGGATTGTTCTAAAGGAAAAGGTATTGACAGTGAATACAGCTCAGCTTAAATAGTGATAAAATAGAGACGCTGTGAAAAATAGTGTGTGTGTTGTCTCACATGGTCCCAGATCTCCATGTGGTTGAGCCAACTACTCTGAATAACATCGACATGCCACACTACGAACTAGAGGTCTTAATGGGTCCGGGTGGACCTGATATTACCCGGACCAGGTTCTGAAATTCTAACTTGTCATCTGGGTCAGGTCCTGTTGGATTGTTGTCAGGTCTCTGGCCTATGTAACTACAGCTGATAGACCCAAGTGGACCCGACCACAGCGCTGCATAACCAGCATATTTATTTTACTCTAATAAGGTTACTTTATTAACTACTAGAAGGCCTAGCCAATACACACAGAGTCAAAAACATTAAGAACACCTTCCTATTATTGTGTACTCAGAACAGACTCAATTCTTCAGGGCATGGGCTCTAAAAGGTGTCGAAAGCGTTCCACAGGCATGCTGGCCCATGTTGACTACAATGCTTCCCACAGTTGTGTCAAGTTGGCTGGATGTTATTTGGGCAGTGAAGGGACATAAGTCAGGACAGCTCATAACAAACCAGAACACCGTCAGGGCAGCGACCCTGCAGTCTCCAACACACACCTTCAGGGTGGAAAAACAACCAAGTAGAGGTGTGTGTTGCTCATGTCTCTCAGAAATGTGTGTGAGCTCTTACCTTGGGGTCTCGGAGGAACAAAGCCTTGTGTAGTAGGGTGTGGATGTCTCCTATAGGTGGGTAGTGCATTAGAAGGCCCAGACAGGTCTGGAAGTTACTCGCTATCACTGAGCCAGACAGGGGAATAACACAAACAGTTAGCAGGGCTCAATGACTGACTGGCTGACAAGCTGACAAGCTGACTAACTGATTGGCAGCTGATTGATGGGCAGTGAGGGAGGTCCTTACAGGCATCTCTGATGTAGAGCAGCATGGCTACGAAGACATAGTCCACCAGGTCTAGGGTGATGCTGTCAGCGAACAGGGCATCCCACACCACCAACAGGTCCTGCAGGGGGAACTCACGGCCAAACAGCAGACGCACCCAGCGACTAGAGATATACACAGATACACACACAATAAAGACACGTGTACACACACACACACACACAAAACAGACGCACCCACTGACTAGAGATATACACGTATACACACACACACTAAACAGACGCACACACACACACATTATACAGACGGACACACACCGACTAGAGAGACAGATACACACTGAACAGATGCACACCCACGCAGTAAACAGATGAGTGGGAGCAAACACACTAAACAGACGGACACATTATACAGAAGCACTCACCGTCTAGCGATACAGACTGACACACACACACACACACACGCACGGACAGACATCATATGGACGGACACACAGACACCATCCATACAGACGGACACACAGACACCATCCATACGGACGGACGGACACACAGACACCATCCATACGGACGGACGGACACAGACACCATCCATACGGACGGACGGACACACACACACCATCCATACGGACGGACGGACGGACACACACACCATCCATACGGACGGACGGACACACACACCATCCATACGGACGGACACACACACACCATCCATACGGACGGACACACACACACCATCCATACGGACGGACACACCATCCATACGGACGGACACACACACACACACCATCCATACAGACGGACACACACACCATCCATACAGACGGACACACACACCATCCATACAGACGGACACACACACCATCCATACAGACGGACACACACACCATCCATACAGACGGACACACACACCATCCATACAGACGGACACACACACACACACACACACACCATCCATACAGACACCATCCATACGGACGGACGGACACACAGACACCATCCATACGGACGGACGGACACACAGACACCATCCATACGGACGGACGGACGGACACAGACACCATCCATACGGACGGACGGACGGACACAGACACCATCCATACGGACGGACGGACACACACACACCATCCATACGGACGGACGGACACACAGACACCATCCATACGGACGGACGGACACACACACACCATCCATACGGACGGACGGACACAGACACCATCCATACGGACGGACGGACGGACACACAGACACCATCCATACGGACGGACGGACGGACACACACACACACCATCCATACGGACGGACGGACACACACACCATCCATACGGACGGACACACACACACCATCCATACGGACGGACACACACACACACACACACACACACACACACCATCCATACGGACGGACACACACCATCCATACGGACGGACACACACCATCCATACAGACGGACACACACCATCCAGACGGACACACACACCATCCACACAGACGCACACACACACCATCCATACAGACGGACACACACACCATCCATACAGACGGACACACACACCATCCATACAGACGGACACACACACACACACACCATCCATACAGACGGACACACACACACACACCATCCATACGGACGGACGGACACACACAGACACCATCCATACGGACGGACGGACACACACAGACACCATCCATACGGACGGACGGACGGACACACAGACACCATCCATACGGACGGACGGACACACAGACACCATCCATACGGACGGACGGACACACACAGACACCATCCATACGGACGGACGGACACACACAGACACCATCCATACGGACGGACGGACACACACAGACACCATCCATACGGACGGACGGACACCATCCATACGGACGGACGGACACCATCCATACGGACGGACGGACACACAGACACCATCCATACGGACGGACGGACACACAGACACCACCCATACGGACGGACACACAGACACCACCCATACGGACGGACGGACACACAGACACCACCCATACGGACGGACACACAGACACCACCCATACGGACGGACACACAGACACCACCCATACGGACGGACACACAGACACCACCCATACGGACGGACACACAGACACCACCCATACGGACGGACGCTCAGACACCACCCATACGGACGGACGCTCAGACACCACCCATACGGACGGACACACAGACACCACCCATACGGACGGACACACAGACACCACCCATACGGACGGACACACAGACACCACCCATACGGACGGACACACAGACACCACCCATACGGACGGACACACAGACACCACCCATACGGACGGACACACAGACACCACCCATACGGACGGACACACAGACACCACCCATACGGACGGACACACAGACACCACCCATACGGACGGACACACAGACACCACCCATACGGACGGACACACAGACACCACCCATACGGACGGACACACAGACACCACCCATACGGACGGACACACAGACACCACCCATACAGACGGACACACAGACCCCATCCATATAGACGGACACACAGACGGACACACAGACCCCATCCATATAGACGGACACACAGACACCACCCATACAGACGGACACACAGACCCCATCCATACAGACGGACACACAGACCCCATCCATATAGACGGACACACAGACGGACACACAGACCCCATCCATATAGACGGACACACAGACCCCATCCATATAGACGGACACACAGACGGACACACAGACCCCATCCATATAGACGGACACACAGACGGACACACAGACCCCATCCATATAGACGGACACACAGACCCCACCCATATAGACGGACACACAGACACCACCCATACAGACGGACACACAGACCCCATCCATACAGACGGACACACAGACCCCATCCATACAGACGGACACACAGACACCACCCATACAGACGGACACACAGACCCCATCCATATAGACGGACACACAGACCCCATCCATATAGACGGACGGACGGACGGACGCAAGCACGCAAGCACACACACACAACCGACGAGAGATACTGACTGAACAAAACAGCCGTGCGTACACATACACACCGACTAGAGATAGACGAATACACACCACACACAATAAAGACACGGACATGCACTTAGACCCAGACACACAAACACAGGTGGCGATACTCACATGCCGTATATCTGTGGGGCGATCTCCAGGCGGTTGACGTGCATGTGCAGCTCCACATCGTGCTTTTTCACCAGCTGGTCCTGGATGCGGTTCACTTTGGTTACAATGGCAACAGACGGCCCCAAGTCTTGCGGCCGGGCGAACGGCATGCTGGTTAGCATTTCCTCCTTTCCCTGAGGAGAACGTCAACACGAGGTTTAGATGGCGTCATCACAGCATTGGAATAACATGAAACATGAACATAACATACAATGCTGGAATACGTTACAATTAGCAACGTCATCAAAAGTGTTCGGTTTAAAAACAATCCTAATGAATGGATAAAGATACTCCAAACTTTTTGAATTGGTTTTAAATCCATTAGGTATAAAACATTTTACTGACACGGACAAATAATGAATAAGAGTTCAGGAATTTGTGGGAATTTAAGTATTACATTTGTCAAATTCACCCTACCCGTCCACCCTACCTGCACCGTCTAGGTCGACCCTACCTGCACCGTCTAGGTCGACCCTACCTGCACCGTCTAGGTCTACCCTACCTGCACAAACTAGGTCTACCCTACCTGCACAAACTAGGTCTACCCTACCTGCACAAACTAGGTCTACCCTACCTGCACAAACTAGGTCTACCCTACCTGCACAAACTAGGTCTACCCTACCTGCACAAACTAGGTCTACCCTACCTGCACAAACTAGGTCTACCCTACCTGCACAAACTAGGTCTACCCTACCTGCACCGTCTTCCCTACCTGCACCGTCTAGGGTCTACCTGCACCGTCTAGGGTCTACCTGCACCGTCTAGGGTCTACCTGCACCGTCTAGGGTCTACCTGCACCGTCTAGGGTCTACCTGCACCGTCTAGGGTCTACCTGCACCGTCTAGGGTCTACCTGCACAGTCTAGGCCTACCTGCTCTGTCTAGGCCTACCTGCTCTGTCTAGGCCACCTGCTCTGTCTAGGCCTACCTGCTCTGTCTAGGCCTACCTGCACTCACCTGCTCCGTCTAGGCCTACCCGGTCCGTCTAGGCCTACCCGGTCCGTCTAGGCCTACCCGGTCTGTCTAGGCCTACCCGGTCCGTCTAGGCCTACCCGGTCCGTCTAGGCCTACCCGGTCCGTCTCCCCCTACCCGGTCTGTCTGCCACTACCCGGTCCGTCTACCCCTACCTTCACTCATCTGCGACGTCTAGACTGCTTCACCACTGAAGTTGGAGACATATCTCCCGCACTAACTTTAAGCATCAGCTGTCAGGGCAGCTTCCAATCGCTGCAGCTGTACACAGCCCATCTGTAAATATCCTAGAAATACCTATCTCTACTTGCACATCCATCACTCCAGTGTTAATTTGCTAAATTGTCATTAATTCACCACTACCTCCTTACTCCTTACTACAACGCATTCCAAGATGGCGTAGCAGTCGGACATCTTGTCGTGTCCCTTGTATATATCGTATATATCGTTTTTTTAAACATTTTTCTTCGCATATCTTTTAAAACATTTTGCTAAACCTCAACTCCTAAATACTCTCCTGCAACCCGCCTCACCCAATGTAGCTATTTTTTCTAAAGTACTTATATTTTCTTCGGATCCGGATCCCCTCAATTGAAGCTAACCAGCTAACTACCAGGTATCAGTCAGCAAACCATTGCTAGCGGTCTTCAGCTAACCGGTCATCAGCTAACCTTTAGCTCGGAAAGCTCTCGCCAGTTCGAACAACGCGACTCTAACCAGAGCATAACGGACCTATATATATATTTTTTTTAATCCCCGGATTCCCACCGGATTCCCACCGCAAACGGAACATTTTCAGCTGGATCTTCACAACTAGCTAACTAGCTAACCGCAACCCCGGATGATTACTCCTGGCTAGCGTTTCCACCCACTTAGCTTGAAGCTATCCCGGCCAGTGCTCCTGTGCTACCACCGAAGCATACTCCTGGGCTACAATATCCAGACCCATGACCGGTCTATCGATGTCACCGCATGAAGAGGCATAAACAGACTCACCCCATTGCGACACCCCCCAAAGGCTAACTTTCTAGCCCTTGCTATCTCCCTGCTTGCTAATTCGGCCTGCTAACTGCTACCTTGTTTAGCCCCGGTCTGCTAACTGCTACCTTGTTTAGCCCCGGCCTACTAACTGTTAGCTTGTTAGCACAGGCCTGCTAACCGTCTGAATCGCCGCGTCCCAAACACTCACTGGAACCATATTTACTTTCAATCTCTTTTCGATTTTTAATTTGTTTATACCTTCCGGTAACCTGCCTCACCGAATGTGATACGGAATCGCTATTATTTTTAAAACACACTCAAGAACCTCCAGAAGCTAACCAGCTAACTAGCTACAAGCTATTTAGTCATTGTTAGCCACTGCTAGCGGCTTTTACCTTTTACCTTCTCCACAGCCAGCCAGTTTTTTAACCTGGATAATACTCACCAGTCCAGCTTCCCTGCCCCATCCACCGCTGCCCCCTGGACACTGATCACTTGGCTACATAGCTGATGCATGCTGGACTGTCCATTAATCACGGTACTCCATTCTGCTTGTTTATGTTTTATCTGTCGGCCCCAGCCGCACTCAGGCTGTGTGTAGTTAATCCGACCCTCCCTGCCTAGTCAACGCCATTTTACCTGCTGTTGTTGTGCTAGCTGATCGCTGTTGTTGTCTCACGTACTGTTTTAGCTAGCTCTCCCAATTCAACACCTGTGATTACTGTATGTCTCTCTCAAATGTCAATATGCCTTGTATACTGTTGTTCAGGTTAGTTATCGTTGTTTTAGTTTACAATGGAGCCCCTAGTTCCACTCTTCATACCCCTGATACCTCCTTTGTCCCACCTCCCACACATGCGGTGACCTCACCCATTACAACCAGCATGTCCAGTGATACAACCTCTCTCATCATCACCCAGTGCCTGGGCTTACCTCCGCTGTACCCGCACCCCACCATACCCCTGTCTGCGCATTATGCCCTGAATACATTCTACCATGCCCAGAAATCTGCTCCTTTTACTCTCTGTCCCCAACGCTCTCGGCGACCAGTTTTGATAGCCATTAGCTGCACCCTCATTCTACTCTTCCTCTGTTCCGCGGGTGATGTGGAGATAAACCCAGGCCCTGCATGTCCCCAGGCACCCTCATTTGTTGACTTCTGTGATCGAAAAAGCCTTGGTTTCATGCATGTCAACATCAGAAGCCTCCTCCCTAAGTTTGTTTTACTCACTGCTTTAGCACACTCTGCAAACCCTGATGTCCTTGCCGTGTCTGAATTCTGGCTCAGGATTGCCACCAAAAATTCTGAGATTTCCATACCCAACTATAACATTTTCCGTCAAGATAGAACTGCCAAAGGGGGAGGAGTTGCAGTTTACTGCAGAGAGAGCCTGCAAAGTAATGTCATACTTTCCAGGTCCATACCCAAATAGTTCGAACTACTAATTTTGAAAATTACTCTCTCCAGAAATAAGTCTCTCACTGTTGCCGCCTGCTACCGACCCCCCTCAGCTCCCAGCTGTGCCCTGGACACCATTTGTGAATTGATCACCCCCCCATCAAGCTTCAGAGTTTGTTCTGTTAGATGACCTAAACTGGGATATGCTTAACACCCCAGCAGTCCTACAATCTAAGCTAGATGCCCTCAATCTCACACAAATCATCAAGGAACCCACCAGGTACAACCCTAAATCTGTAAACAAGGGCACCCTCATAGACGTCATCCTGACCAACTGGCCCTCCAAATACACCTCCGCTGTCTTCAACCAGGATCTCAGCGATCACTGCCTCATTGCCTGTATCCGCTACGGAGCCGCAGTCAAACGACCACCCCTCATCACTGTCAAACGCTCCCTAAAACACTTCTGTGAGCAGGCCTTTCTAATCGACCTGGCCCGGGTATCCTGGAAGGACATTGACCTTATCCCGTCAGTTGAGGATGCCTGGTCATTCTTTAAAAGTAACTTCCTTACCATTTTAGATAAGCATGCTCCGTTCAAAAAAATGCAGAACTAAGAACAGATATAGCCTTTGGTTCACTCCAGACCTGACTGCCCTCGACCAGCACAAAAATATCCTGTGGCGGACTGCAATAGCATCGAATAGTCCCCGCGATATGCAACTGTTCAGGGAAGTCAGGAACCAATACACGCAGTCAGTCAGGAAAGCTAAGGCCAGCTTCTTCAGGCAGAAGTTTGCATCCTGTAGCTCCAACTCCAAAACGTTCTGGGACACTGAAGTCCATGGAGAACAAGAGCACCTCCTCGCAGGTGCCCACTGCACTGAGGCTAGGTAACACGGTCACCACCGATAAATCCATGATTATCGAATACTTCAACAAGCATTTATCAACAGCTGGCCATGCCTTCCGCCTGGCTACTCCAACCTCGGCCAACAGCTCCGCCCCCCCCCCCGCAGCTACTCGCCCAAGCCTCTCCAGGTTCTCCTTTACCCAAATCCAGATAGCAGATGTTCTGAAAGAGCTGCAAAACCTGGACCCGTACAAATCAGCTGGGCTTGACAATCTGGACCCTCTATTTCTGAAACTATCCGCCGCCATTGTCGCAACCCCTATTACCAGCCTGTTCAACCTCTCTTTCATATCGTCTGAGATCCCCAAGGATTGGAAAGCTGCCGCAGTCATCCCCCTCTTTAAAGAGGGAGACACCCTGGACCCAAACTGTTACAGACTTATATCCATCCTGCCCTGCCTATCTAAGGTCTTCGAAAGCCAAGTCAACAAACAGGTCACTGACCATCTCGAATCCCACCGTACCTTCTCCGCTTTGCAATCTGGTTTCCGAGCCGGTCACGGGTGCACCTCAGCCACGCTCAAAGTACTAAACGATATCATAACCGCCATCGATAAAAGACAGTACTGTGCAGCCGTCTTCATCGACCTTGCCAAGGCTTTCAACTCTGTCAATCGCCATATTCTTATCGGCAGACTCAGTAGCCTCGGTTTTTCGAATGACTGCCTTGCCTGGTTCACCAATTACTTTGCAGACAGAGTTCAGTGTGTCAAATTGGAGGGCATGCTGTCCGGTCCTCTGGCAGTCTATATGGGGGTGACACAGGGTTCAATTCTCGGGCCGACTCTTTTCTCTGTATATATCAATGATGTTGCTCTTGCTGCGGGCGATTCCCTGATCCACCTCTACGCAGACGACACCATTCTATATACTTCCGGCCCGTCCTTGGACACTGTGCTATCTAACCTCCAAACGAGCTTCAATGCCATACAACACTCCTTCCGTGGCCTCCAACTGCTCTTAAACGCTAGTAAAACCAAATGAATGCTTTTCAACCGATCGCTGCCTGCACCCGCATGCCTGACCATCATCACCACCCTGGATGGTTCCAACCTTGAATATGTGGACATCTATAAGTACCTAGGTGTCTGGCTAGACTGTAAACTCTCCTTCCAGACTCGTATCAAACATCTCCAATCGAAAATCAAATCAAGAGTCGGCTTTCTATTCCGCAACAAAGCCTCCTTCACTCACGCCGCCAAACTTACCCTAGTAAAACTGACTATCCTACCGATCCTCGACTTCGGCGATGTCATCTACAAAATTGCTTCCAACACTCTACTCAGCAAACTGGATGCAGTTTATCACAGTGCCATCCGCTTTGTCACTAAAGCACCTTATACCACCCACCACTGCGACTTGTATGCTCTAGTCGGCTGGCCCTCGCTACATATTCGTCGCCAGACACACTGGCTCCAGGTCATCTACAAGTCCATGCTAGGTAAAACTCTGCCTTATCTCAGTTCACTGGTGACGATGGCAACACCCATCCGTAGCACGCGCTCCAGCAGGTGTATCTCACTGATCATCCCTCATTTGGCCGCCTTTCGTTCCAGTTCTCTGCTGCCTATGACTGGAACGAATTGCAAAAATCGCTGAAGTTGGAGACTTTCATCTCCCTCACCAACTTCAAACATCTGCTATCTGAGCAGCTAACCAATCGCTGCAGCTGTACACAGTCTATCGGTAAATAGCCCACCCATTTTTACCTACCTCATCCCCATACTGTTTTTATTTATTTACTTTTCTGCTCTTTTGCACACCAATATCTCTACCTGTACATGACCATCTGATCATTTATCACTCCGGTGTTAATCTGCAAAATTGTAATTATTCGCCTACCTCCTCATGCCTTTTGCACACAATGTATATAGACTCCCCTTTTTTTTCTACTGTGTTATTGACTTGTTAATTGTTTACTCCATGTGTAACTCTGTGTTGTCTGTTCACACTGCTATGCTTTATCTTGGCCAGGTCGCAGTTGCAAATTAGAACTTGTTCTTAACTAGCCTACCTGGTTAAATAAAGGTGGGAAGGAAAAAAGAAAGAAAGAAAAAAAAAATACTTAATTTGCACACACAGTATACGGATTTTTCTATTGTGTTATTGACTGTTTCTTTATTCCATCTGTAACTGTTTTTTTTTTGTCGCACTGCTTTCCTTCATCTTGGCCAAGTCGCAGTTGTAAATGAGAATTTGTTCTCAACTGGCCTACCTGGTTAAATAAAGGTGAAATAAAATGTAGAAATGAATTACTGTTGTTGTGTATCAATAGAGGGGTACCCTCAGATGAAAAATCAACATGCCTGGCTCCAGGTCTATTAATACTCTACATTGTTTGTGAGATCAGACATAATATCACTATAATCTGTGTGTTCATTTTTGAAAGTTGCTTTCATTTCAGGGCATTTAAATGTGTAAATCTGTCAACTGTATTAAATTATAATTTTTCTCTATTCCGCAAAAAAAGGAACAACCACCAAAATAAGTTATTTCTTATGAAACAAGTGTTGAGACAATGTGTTAAATCTCCAACAAAGCTTCAGCGTTCTTATAGATGCAACGTAAAGAAAATGTATTCCATTGAGCTCATTTAAGCCATTGGCCGAGTGTTTCTGACAGGTCTTTACAAAAATAGCTGGTGAGTGTTACAACTAAAGAGTATTAGCAGGAGTACTACTACTACTGACCCTTCTGACTTCCCTCTGGAAGCTGGAGAACCAGGGTTCTGCTGTCTCCATCAGCTGGGAAAACATGGCACTGCACAACAAAGACACACAGAGGAGAATGTCTCATGTTAGAAGTCTCTCTGACTTGTTCATATTATTGTCATCACCTAGGACAGGGATGGACAACTTTGATGGGGGTTGGGGCCTCAAAAAAACAGAACTGATCATGAGGCCCCCCCGCAGACAAAACATTTTAGCTGTGGGTTTATGTTCATTTCATGCAATTCTACACATTTTGCCACAGGGTTGAGGTAAATGATGATCAATGGACCCCACCCCGGTCATAATTCAAGTTTGGTAAGTTAGTCAAGCGGCCAACTATTTAATAAAAAAACATTTAGCTGACAAAGGCTAATTTAGTGTATTTTACTATTCTAACTCTCAATAGTAAGTTGAGACCCTGACTGAGTTCCTAAAATATACATTTATATAAAAATGATAATAAAAGTGAAATTAGTTCACGGGCCTAAAGACCAGTTGGCCATCCCTGACCTACGATGTGATGAATGTAGGAGAATAATGAATATTTAACTCACTAGGCATCATGCTCCTGGAACATAGGATTCAGTAGAGACATCATCTCCCCACTGTGGACCAAAGACAAAAGCATTAGATCATTACAGACCAATTTTGAGGAATGGACAGGATATGGTTAAACTGAAGGGAAGTCAATGTGGAGGAGGAGTGCAGGTGTGACTGACCTGGGGTGGGCGGTTTCGCTGGCGTGCTGAAAGGCCTGATGGTCACAGTGTAGGACGAACACAATAGGAGCCAACAACTCATGCATTCCCTGCAGAAAGAGAGGGAGATAGAGAGTGAGAGTGTGAGAGAGAGTGAGTGTGAGAGAGACAGCGTGAGAGAGCGAGAGACAGCGTGAGAGAGCGAGAGACAGCGTGAGAGAGCGAGAGACAGCGTGAGAGAGCGAGAGACAGCGTGAGAGAGACAGCGCGAGAGAGACAGCGTGAGAGAGACAGCGTGAGAGAGACAGCGTGAGAGAGACAGCGCGAGAGAGAGAGCAAATGGCCCGTTTCTCTCAGCGTGATGCATGAGGTGTGTTCTGTATTGAGAGACAGCGCGCCAGAGAGACAGCGCGCCAGAGAGACAAGAGAGTGCGCCAGAGAGACACAGCACGCCAGAGAGACACAGCGCGCCAGAGAGACACAGCGCGCCAGAGAGACAGCGCGCCAGAGAGACAAGAGAGTGCGCCAGAGAGACACAGCACGCCAGAGAGACACAGCGCGCCAGAGAGACACAGCGCGCCAGAGAGACAATCAGACTGCTGGAGGAGAGGTTGAGGGGGATGGCGTGTGACAAAGAACAACCCACGAGAGAGGTGGCCACCCCCACAGAGAAGCCAGCAGAACAGCCCACCTCAGCACCTGACAAAAGTCTCGACACCACAGCAGAACAGTCCATACCAGACCCTGACCATAGAGTCGACATCACAGCAGAACAGACAAATGAAGAACCCCAAGCCTAGCGACTCTCACCCCTCTGAGCACCCCCCCCAATAGCCCTTCTGACAACCCCCCACACTCACTGAGGACAAACACAAGACTCAGATTGTACTCCTTATGGACTCAAATGGGAAATATATAGAAGAAAAAAAACTTTTTCCCCAAACACAGTGTGTCTAAACTCTGGTGTCCAAACACCCAGTGCGCCCTAGACCTTCTGTCTGAGGACCAACTATGTTCACCTAGCCACATAATAATACACACAGGCACAAACGACCTGAGAGCACAGCAGGAAAGGGTGGCCACAGCACTGAAGGGAGTGATTAAAAAGGCTTCTTCTACTTTCCCCAACGCACAAGTGGTTATCTCCACCCTGCTACCACAAAAAGACTTCCACCCTGCCACAATACAGCAGGTAAATGCGAGTATTTCCCGTGACTGTGCCTCAAAACCAAATGTTTTCCTGGCCCACCACTCCACCCTGGACTTGAACAGCCTCTATGACCAGGTCCACCTCTACAAGGCAGCAGTGTCCACCTTTGCCCGGACTCTAAAGGACATTGCTCTCAAACGTATCCCTAACACTTCACACAGGAGCAACAGATCAATTATACACCCCACCCAGACCAGCGAGACACCCTCCCAGACCTGCAGGACCTCCCCCCTGGACCTACACATAGAGGACCCACGCCAAGAGGACTTACATCCAGACCACAGCACCCCCAGACACATCCACACCACACCTCTAGGTTACATAGAGCTGGTAGTCCCATCCACCAAACTACCAGGTGTGGAACAGGGAAGGGACTTCAGGGGGTATGTAATTTGGTATAGAGCAGACCTAACTTACTCCATTAAATTAATCAAAACAGGAATATTTTACATTTGGCTAGAAATTCAAAAGGAAATTATCTTAACAGAGAAAAATGTCATCCTGTGTGCTACCTATATCCCCCCACTAGAATCCCCATACTTTAATGAAGACAGCTTCTCCATCCTGGAGGGGGAAATCAATCACTTCCAGGCCCAGGGACATGTACTAGTCTGTGGCGACCTAAATGCCAGAACCGGACAAGAACCTGACACCCTCAGCACACAGGGGGACAAACACCTGCCTGCAGGTGACAGCATTCCCTCCCACATATGCCCCCCTAGGCACAACTATGACAACATAGCCAACAAAAACGGTTCACAACTCCTGCAGCTCTGTCGCACGCTGGGTAATATATAGTCAATGGTAGGCTTCAAGGGGACTCCTATGTGTGACGACCCTCCCACTCTGTCTGCCGTATTCGCTCTTTGTTCTTGTTTCCTTATTAGGATGCCGGTGGGCGGAGTTGGGAGGGTCGTCAGCTACATGGGAAGCACCTGGGCCAGGTGTGTCCCAGGATAAATACACTACTTCCCCATTCATGGAGGAGACTCTCTCCATGCAGACACCTTTACAGATTTTGTTGTGTATCTTGGTGGCCTTTTGGTTGTTTGCTTTGGCACCTTTCAACATCCTGCATTATCACACTCATTCATGCAAAACACTCACACTACTGATTACACACACCATTGTATATTGTACTTAGTTTACTTTATTTAATAAATATATGTTTTGTTACTCCTTATCTCCACGTTGTCTCTTTGTTACAGTTCATGACAAGTGGGAGCCTATCCGGGATCTTTGAACGTATTGGTTTGGGAGAACGTGGAGGTAATGTTACATTTTGTACATGTTTGGTTTGCATAATTTGTTTGAGTTTGATAAGCCCAGTATTAGTTGCCTTTGTTGTTTGGTATGTTTGCTGCGTTGGAGTATAATGGTTAGTTTCCAGGACCTGCCCAGCCTGGAAACTCTTGTTCTACTTGCTGTTGGGACATCGGTCTGAGGTGAGTAAATTGGCTGTGTACCTCGGTGGGAGATTTGGGTAGGGTAGTGGAACTTGCTACCTGGAGCTATAGCCTTTTTCCCCTGATAGGCTTAGCGACTTGTTTCATTTTTGGAATATGTTGGGCATGGATAAATGTTTTATTTTTGTGTGGTGTCTGTGGACTGAACAATTGTCTCAGGGGAACATCCATGGCTTGGTGGAATTTGCCAGCATGCTGGGGAGTTCTATTTCCTTGCCAGCGGGCTACAGTGCGTAAATACCCACCGCAAATCCGCACGAAGACTTGGGTTGAGTTCATGTAGGTTTTGGGGAGCTCCGTATCTCATCTCTTCTGTGGTGCTCAGGGTGATTGTCATTTCTCTAGTTCTGGTCTGATGTGCTCAGCAGAGGGGTTGAGCAAGATTATTTTCTTATGACTATGGTGTCTCATGTAGATCATTCGCTTTCCATCAGAAGAACTGTTAGAATTATGTACTAAAGACCAGCGTTGAAGATTGCTGAACACTACAAGGTTGAATGATTGAAACTTGTGAATTCTGTTACGTTGGGAAGTGACTATGAATCGTTGGAAGTTGACGTAAAAATTAAGGACCCTGATGTTCTTTTCGTTGGAGTTTGTAGCTGTTGTCTTGTGCCATGTTCCTAAATGTTTACGTGACTGACCATTGTTTGGGGTTGTCATGTTCTATCTTTCCTGTCTGTTCCCTCCTGGTCTTGTTCTTCTTTCCTCTTAAACATTGCTTCCTATGTGCAAAGGTTGCTGAGGTCTGGGGAGGAGGTTGGCTGAGGCAGAGACTGGGTCAATTTGGGAGGCTGGGTCAATTTGGGAGGCTGGGTCAATTTGGGAGGCTGGGTCAATTTGGGGGGCAGAGGCTGGTATGTTTTATGGGGGGGAATGTGACACCCCTCCCACTCTGTCTGCCGTATTCTCTTTGTTCTTGTTTCCTTATTAGGATGCCGGTAGGTGGAGTTGGGAGGGTCGTCAGCTACATGGGAAACACCTGGGCCAGGTGTGTCCCAGGATAAATACACCACTTCCCCATTCATGGAGTAGACTCTCTCCATGCAGACACCTTTATGGATTTTGTTTTTGGTTGTTTGCTTTAGCATCTTTCAACACACTGCATTATCACATTCATGCATGCAAAACACTCACTTACACTACTGATTACACACACCATTGTGTATTATACTTAGTTACTTATATGTTTCGTTACTCCTTATCTCCACGTTGTCTCCCTTTTGTTACGGGCTTTGAGCCGGTTCGTGACAATTTGGGAGGTACACCTATAGCTCATCTCTTGGCAGTAGTAATGTAGACTACTTTAACTTCTTGCGACTAGATGGCGCTATTAAAATTTTTGGATGAAAAACGTTCTCGTGTCACAAAGATGTTCGACTATGCAGATACAGGCTAAACCCAGATAAAAATCCAACCACGAAGTGCCACTTTTTTTAAGCCGCCTCATGAATGAGCTTACGTTTTCCACAGCATTGGAAATGCCTAAAAAGACGTCACATTGAATGGCTGTAAGGGACCATATATAACAAGTGGTGTCTCCCGCAAAATACTGAGGTTGCCATTTTTCCAATCCCGAGAAACTAATATTCGCGACGGATATATTATCACGGATCCTAAACATTTGCCGTGTTTCTGTCGATATTATGGAGCAAATTTTGAAAAAAGTAGCATTTTCCGGTTGATTTCTCAATAAGCATGAAGAAACGGGAGCAATTTATCCTAAATGTTTTGGGGGGAAAAAAGGAACATTTGCTATCTAACTGGGAGTCTCCTAGTGAAAGCATCTGATTTGCTTTTCTTATTTGTGAAAATGTTGCCAGCAGAGCCTAGCATAGCATTATGCCATGATAAACTTACAAATGCTTGTCTAGCATTGGCTGTAACGCATATTTTGAAAATCTGAGATGACAGTGTTAAGCTTGTGTTTGAATAGGAAAAGTTTAGAGGTATTTGTCAGCCCACTGACACCCCTATCAGACCACAGCAAAATCAGTCTACTTGAACAGAGCAATACTCATGATTGAGGCATCAAAGCCAAAGGAACTGAGTAACATTAAGAAATGCATTTTGGAAACCTACCAAACAATTAGGCAACAAATTCAATCCCTTAGACAATTTCCTGGGTAAAATGTTCCACTAAACTTGGCAGTAGAAAATCGTAACAGTATACTTGACCTCTCAGCTTCCCTATCAAATTTTAAATGATTGAATGCAAAAATATAAGAAACTGATAAACCTGTCCAACCAAAAACAGAGAGACCAGGAAAATTTACTAAAACAATACAGAACGAAGTAACCGCACATCAGAAATCAGCTCAATGTAATTAAAGAATCTAACCACTTCTGGGAAAATTGGAAAACACTAAACAAAGAATTATCTATCCAAAATGGATTTGTATGGGTAAACCACTTCAATCTTTTTGGCTCTATAACAAAGAATAAAGGGCAAAAACATATACGAATCAACTATTAAAGACTACCAGAACCCACTGGATTCTCCAATTACCTTGAATGAGTTACAGGACAAAGTATAAAGCCTCAACGCAAAAAGGCCTGTGGTGTTCATGGTATCCTTAATGAAATGATCGGCTATACTAAAACTCTGGCATCTTCCCCAATATTTGGAACCAAGGACTGATCACCCCAATCCACAAAAGTGGCGACAAATTTGACCCCAATAACTACCATGGAATATGCGTCAACAGTAACCTTGGGAAAATCCTCTGCATTATCATTAACAGCAGACTCGTACATTTCCTCAATGAAAACAATGTACTGAGCAAATGTCAAATTGACTATTCACCCTGCACACCCTAATTGACACCCAAACAAAAAGGCAAAGTCTTCTCCTGCTTTGTTGATTTCAAAAAAGCCTTAGACTCAATTTGGCTTGAGGGTCTGCTATACAAATTTATGAAAAGTGGTGTCGGGGTTAAAACATACGACATTATAAAATCCATGAACACAAACAAGTGTGCGGTTAAAATTGGCAAAAAACACATTTCTTTCCACAGGGCCGTGGGGTGGGACAGGGATGCAGTTTAAGCCCCACCCTCTTCAACGAATTGGCGCGGGCACTAGTAAAGTCTGCAGCACCCGGCCTCACCCTACTAGAATCTGAAGTCAAATGTCTACTGATGATCTGGTGCTTCTGTCACCAACCAAGGAGGGCCTACAGCAGCACCTAGGATCTTCTGCACAGATTCTGACAGTAATTCTCAGTAAGACCAAAATAATGCTGTTCCAAGAAAAGGTTCAGTCGCCAGGACCACAAATACAAATCCATCTAGACGCTGTTGCCCTAGAGCACACAAAACTATACATACCTTGGTCTAAACATCAGCGCAACAGCTATCTATGCCATCAAAAGGAACATAAAATTCAACACACCAATTAGGATCTGGCTAAAAATACTTGAATCAGTGATAGAGCCCATTGCCCTTTATGGTTGTGAGGTCTGGAGTCCACTCACCAACCAAGACTTCACAAAACGGGACAAACACCAAATTGAGACTCTGCATGCAGAATTCTGCAAAAATATCCTCAGTGTAGAACACCAAATAATGCATGCAGAGCAGAATTAGGAAGATACCCACTAAATATCAAAATCCAGAAAAGAGCCATTCAATTCTACAACCAAAATTGGAAATAATTCCCAAACCTTACATAAAAGCCATCACCTACAGAGAGAGGAACCTGGAGAAGAGTCCCCTAAGCAAGCTGGTTCTGGGGCTCTGTTCAAACACAACCCACAGAGCCCCAGGACAGCAACACAATTAGACCCGAACAAATCACGAGAAAACAAAAAGAAAGAATGCTTTCCAATGTGTCAAGTAATTAACAAACAAACTGAGCAAATTAGAATGCAACAGAGTACACAGTGGCAGAATACTTGACCACTGTGACTGACCCAAAATTATGGAAAGCTTAGACTATGTACAGACTCAGTGAGCATAGCCTTGCTATTGAGAAAGGCCACCGTAGGCAGACCTGGCTCTCAAGAGAAGACAGGCTATGTGCACACTGCCCACAAAATGAAGTGGAAACTGAGCTGCAATTCCAAACCTCCTGCCAAATGTATGACCATATTAGAGAGACATATTTCCCTCAGATTACACAGATCCACAAAGAATTCAAAAACAAATCCAATTTTGATAAACCCCCATACCTACTGGGTGAAATTCCAGTGTGCCATCACAGCAGCAAGATGTGTGACCTGTTGCCACAAGAAAAGGGCAACCAGTGAAGAACAAACACCATTGTAAATACAACACATTTGTGCTTATTTATTTTCCCTTGTGTACTTTAACCATTTGTACATTGTTACAACACTGTATGTATGTATGTATGTATATAAATAAATAAAATGACATTTGTAATGTCTTTATTGTTTTGAAACTTCTGTATGTGTAATGTTTACTGTTCATTTGTATTGTTTATTTCACTTTTGTATGTTGTCTACCTCACTTGCTTTGGCAATGTTAACACGTTTCCCATGCCAATAAAGTCCCTTGAATTGAATTGAGAGAGAGAGAGAGCGCGAATGGCCCATTTCTTTCAGGGTGATGCATGAGGTGTGTTATCAGTATTGACCAGTATCATTAAACTTCATTACCCAGTGGCTAGACGTGTGTCACTTCCTGTTAGAACACTGACTGGTCATCGTCCTCTCTCCGTCTGTAGCACTATGAAGACAGTACACTGTCTAGTCTATGGGGTGCATTAGCATATCTAACACTTGTGTGCCTCTAGAAATCTTAACTAATGCTGGAATGGTACCTGTTTGTACAGTAACTGTTCATTCTCTCGGGCGTAACAAAACAAGATGTCTGTCAGCTTGGTCCTTACGTCCTCCTCTTGGAAGTAACGCATCTCAGGAAACCTACAGACAGAATAGAGAAAAGAGGGGGGGGGGGAGACAGTGTTTATTTCAGAGGTGTACAGTAGATATGAGAATGACCGTCTGATAAACATTTAAATACACCTCTGGTTAACAGTTAAGAAATGTTAAATCAGACTCACGTTCTCATAACATCCTGTTTGATCATCCCTCTCAACTCGTTGTCCTGGAAGAACTTGTTCCACAGGCTCTGGACAGGAGGGAGGAGAACACAATGACATATGGACCAGGAAATACACCATAGACTCATTCACCTAGCCTCCTACGACCAGACTGATCATAAAATGTTGTACACGGTTCCCATTCCCCATTGGGGTCAATACACAATACAAGGACATTTGGCTAAATGACAAAATAAAGGAAACCCCAACAAAGTGTCTTAATAGGGTGCTGGGCACCACAAGCCAGAACAGCTTTAATGCATCTAGATTCTACAAGTGTCTTGACCTCTATCGTAGGGATATGACACCATTCTTCCATGAGAAATGTTGTTGATGGAGGTGGAAAACCTGTTCAATTGGGTTGAGATCTAGTGACTCAGACGACCACTGCATATGGCTTACATCGTTTTCATGCTCAACAACCATTCAGGCACATCTTGTGCCCTGTGGGTGGGGGCATTGTCATCCTATGGGGGCATAGCCATGGTAGCCTAAATAATATCCAGCATTTTTATGACCTTAAACATGATGGGATGTTAATTGCTCCATTAACTCAGGAAACACACCTGTGTGGAAGCAATCTACTTTATATCCAGCATTACATTATTTTGTCAGTTATCTATATACAGATCATAATAAAGGAATCCTAAAGGTATTATAATAAGTAGGCATTTACAACAGGGACATCCCACTTAGTCCTGTGATAGAGTTATTTAGATGTTTACATTCCCACGGTTCTGGAAAAAGAGTTGTATCTCGAGAGACTGAGGCTACACCTACCCCCTCGTCCTGTGAGAGTGGGTTGTTGACCACCAAGTCCTGCTGGCCTGCAGCCTTACGGGGGTTGGTGATGTGCTGGGAGGAGGAGAGGCGGTCAGTGACTGGCACACACACACAGACACACACTCACACTCACCCAAACGAGCAGGCACAGGTGAACGCATGACACACACACCAACTCACTCTCTCTTTGATCTTCTCGTACTGGGATCGTAACTCCTTGGTCTTGTTGATCCATTGGCTCTTATCCTCAGGAAGGACCTCCAGGTACAACTAGAAGACAACACACATGACTCACATGGTAGAACTACCTTCAGACACCCAAGAACCATGTTTGTCTGTGACTGGTTTACCTTCCAGCACACACTGCGGAATCGGCTGCTCCGCAATCGACCATTGATGCCTGCCTGACGGATCCTGGTCAGGTAATTACTGTTCAGAAACAAGTCATCCCATTCTTTCCTTTAGAGGGAGGGAGGTAATGAGAGAGATGAGAAGAGGTTTTAGTGAGTTTTCAGCCCTTTCCAATTTTATTTAATCTAATATGGAATAAGCAGAGAATTAGATCTGGCTGTGACGTGGACCAAAACATAAATTACACACATTACCTGTAGGAGAGGAAAGTGGACTCAGACAAAGTACTACTATCCAGAGATCCTCCTGTTAAACACACATGAAAAGCATTAAACATGCAGCCACTAGAAGACACTATAGACACCAATGATGTGGCACAATGAAGCTCAGCTCCAACATAATGGATGTTTGAATACTTGATCAATGCACCCTTTTCTGACAAAGGCATGTTTTCTTATAAACTCAGCAAAAACATCCCTTTTTCAGGACCCTGTCTTTCAAATAATTTGTCAAATCCAAATAACTTCACAGATCTTCATTGTAATGGGTTTAAACACCGTTTCCCATGCTTGTTCAATGAACCATAAACAATTAATGAACATGCACCTGTGGAACGGTCGTTAAAACACTAACAGCTTACAGACAGTAGGCAATTAAGGTCACAGTTATGAAAACTTAGGACACTAGAGGCCTTTCTACTGACTCTAGAAACCACAAAAAGAAAGATGCCCAGGGTCCCTGCTCATCTGTGTGAACGTGCCTTAGGCATGCTGCAAGGAGGCATGAGAACTGCAGATGTGGCCAGGGCAATAAATTGCAATGTCCGTACTGTGAAACGCCTAAGACAGCGCTACAGTGGCAGACGTGTAACAACACCTGCACAGGATCGGTACATCCGAACAGCACACCTTAGGGACAGGTACAGGATGGCAACAACAACTGCCCGAGTTACACCAGGAATGCACAATCCCTCCATCAGTGCTCAGACTGTCCACAATAGGCTGAGAGAGGCTGGAATGAAAGCTTGTAGGCCTGTTGTAAGGCAGGTCCTCACCAGACATCGCGGGCAACGTTGTCTCCTATGGGGACAAACCCACCGTCGCTGGACCAGACAGGACTGGCAAAAAGTGCTCTTCACTTACAAGATGTGGTTTTGTCTCACCAAGGGTGATGGTTGGATTCACGTTTATCGTTGAAGGAATGAGCGTTACCCCGAGGTCTGTACTCTGGAGCGGGATTGATTTGGAGGTGGAGGGTCCGTCATGGTCTGTCACAGCATCATCAGATTGAGCTTGTTGTCATTGCAGGCAATCTCAACGCTGTACGTTACAGGGAAGACATCCTCCTCCCTCATGTGGTACCCTTCTTGCAGGCTCATCCTGACATGACCTCCAGCATGACAATGCCACCAGAAATACTGCTTGTTCTGTGCGTGATTTCCTGCAAGATAGGAATGTCCGTGTTCTGCCATGGCCAGCGAAGATCCCGGATCTCAATCCCATTGAGCACATCTGGGACCTGTTGAGTCAGTGTCCGGAAACTTGCAGGTGCCTTGGTGGAAGTGTGGGGTAACATCTCACAGCAAGAACGGGCAAATCTGGTGCAGTCCATGAGGAGGAGATGCACTGCAGTACTAAATGCAGCTGGTGGCCACACCAGATACGGACTTACTTTTGTTCAGGGACACATTATTCCATTTCTGTTAGTGACATGTCTGTGGAACTTGTTCAGTTGTGTCTCAGTTGTTGAATCTTATGTTCATACAAATATTTACACATGTTAACTTTGCTGAAAATAAACTCAGTTGACAGTGAGAAGACGTTTATTTTTTATTTTTTCCCCCTGAGTTTACAATGTAGAAAATAGTAAAAATAAAGAAAAACCCTTGAATGAGTAGGTGTGTCCAAACTTGACTGGTACTGTAAATATTTCACTAATCTATACTAGGAGTTATTTCGATATACTATCTTCCAGAAGTAACTATCGACTTTTCCCCACATCACTAGATATTAACATTTCATATTCAGAATAGCTTAATTAAGCCTCAGATGATAAGACTTATAACATGTTAATAAATCCTTAATGAATGAGTTGTAAATGTCGACTCACCACAGCTGAGATTCCTGTTTAAGTTGTGGAGCGGGTCAAAACCCATCTCCTGCTCTCCCTCTGGCTGGAGAGGGTGGTGAGTCTCAAAGTTAGGGTGCTGCATGACACCCACCCAACAGAACCTGTGATGAGAACAACAGGAGGGGTTAGAGCTACCCGTGTACCATAGAACAAGTCCAAACAAACAAAAATACACTGTGTAAACTTAAACGACTAAACCCAGATATAAAGTATGTAGAAAAGATTATAGACCTACAGTATAGAATTTTGATAAAAATCATCTTTGAGCACTAACAGGCATCAAAATAAAAGCTAGACAGTCAGGCAATAGAACATTCCCAAAACAATGTAATAGTATTGATTTTGTTATTAAACAGAAATTTCACAATTTCTCAACTCCAGCACCATCCCAACATCAACATATGTGAAAATGGCACGTTTCTATAATTTTCACATATGTTGATGTTGAGCTGGTGCTGGAGATGAATATGAAGTTGAAAACTTGTGATGTTTCCCTTTGAGCAAAAGAACACAGCATTAGCTATGGCAAAATGCATAGAACTGCAGGAAATTATCTTTCAAATTATCTCAGCTCCATGGCAGAATGTGTAGAATCCCTGGAGATTAGCTTTAAAACTGCTACATCTTCTGTCAGCTGAATGGCAAAACCTTAAAACTGCAAAAATATATCTCTGCTCCAAGGACAAATTCTGAGAATTGCAGGAAATAGGTTTCAAAAAGCTAAAACACCAAAATAAAATGTTCTAAAATTACACTGTGCCGACCGCGCCCACTGTGCCGACCGCACCTACCACCACCTAAGCCCCTTTTTAACCCAGAAAAAACATGGATGACTGCAGCAGTAAAGAAAACCATGGAGTAACTGAACACACCAGAGCAAGAACAGGAGGATTTATCTGATAATAGAAAGAGTGGGAGGAAGTTGAGCAATTAAAAACAGAACAAAACAGTATAAAATGGGAATATTCTTATCCAATTAAGCTTTAGGCCTATGCTTTTTTGTCTTTGTTCCATGTCAGTACTTACAGTCACAACAATGTGTTTCTCCTCAGCTTAGACTCACGACAGATGAAGGCTTATCTGAGAGAAACAACACAGAGGGACATTCAGGACAAAAAGAGGAGAAATCAAAGATGAAAAACAGAAAAAGCAGTCTTTGTATTTCTCTCTATCCCTGGGTATGGAGATCACACCAAATTAATTCAACACAACACTAGTGAAGGGAATTCAACAAGACAATAGTGAAGGAGGAACTGATAGATCAGATGACTGTCTTCATTGCTGCATGGAGATTAGACTACTGTAATGTGTGCTGAGTGGCTTTCAAACATTGCTGACAGCCTACACTGTAATAAGACAGATTGGACAAGAACAAGAAGTGGAAAATAACATTATGTAAATTGACATGAAAATGTGTATGCAAATGATAGTGACTTGTGCACAAAAACAACCACTTCCATGGAGAAAGTAGGGAATAAAGATAGCCCAGGGAATGTTCAGACTGACAGCTCTATGTGGGAGATGTGACAAATAGTCTGATTTCCATGACGTTGTAGTGTCTAAGTCCTACAGTATCAAAAGAGAAAAATCATGATGTTTCGCATAATACGATAGGCCATCGAGCATCTCCATTCCAGAATTAGCCTAAACCACACACGTCTTTCATTAAAAAACACCAACATTTTATAACATCCTCAATAAAACCCTGTTTATCTTATTTAGGTTAAACAACTCCTTCTGTCTGTTCTTCATCATGGATAGGCCTCACAGGTTATCAATGTGTTGGTGTGTACACACATTAGACCTAGCCTACATAACACATGCCTCCTTCCACTGCAGCAGCGCACACATTATGGATGTCCCTTTATTAATTATGGAAATCACCTTTACAAAAGGCATCTCCTTAAACCCATTAACGAGGCACATGGAACGGGGCTTCCATAAATCAGCCGTGCACGCTACCAAAATAAATCATTTTATATGCATAATGCATGCTCCCGTTTGCCTCGGCAACATCTGTTCTTCACAAAGACTAATGCCTTCTTTAAGTAATTTCAGTTTTTCTTCTCCCCCTTTTAAAAAGGCATTATCCCATTAAATAATTAGAACTAATCTCCAATGAGAGACAGAGAGATGCTGTGAATAGGTAAATAATGGGTTGCGTTTCCTCATTTTGAACTAGAATGGATTCTGAAAATAGTTTGATGTGTTTCAGACGTGCCTGATCGTCTAGTTCCTCAAACTCTATGACTGCTCGCTGTCAGGCCACGGGCTGTGTAAGTTTCATGTCTTTTACAGAAGAATCAGAACATGTAACAGAAGCTACTAGCAGTGCAGCAGTTCCAGCATCTCAAGGTCCTCTAATCATGTAAGATGACAGCCTTCATCTTCAAATGGCCCAATATAGACCAACCAAACCATTATTAAAAGGGAGAGTTCCAATCTCAATATTTAGAAATGTAACAACTACACTGAACAAAAATATAAACACAACAGGTAAAGTGTTGGTCCCATGTTTCATGAGCTGAAATAAAATATCCCAGAATTGTTCCAAACACACAAAAAGCGTATTTCTCTCAATTTGTGCAAATTTGTTTACATCCCTGTTAGTGAGCATTTCTCCTTTCCCAAGATAATTCATCCACCTGACAGGTGTGGCATATCAAGTAGCTGATTAAACAGCATGATCATTACACAGCTGCAAATTATGCTGGGAACAATAAAAGGCCACACTAAAATGTGCAGTTTTGTAGTTTAACACAATGCCTCAAGTTGAGGGAGAGTGCCATTGGCATGCTGACTGCAGGAATGTCCATCAGAGCTGTTGTCAAAGAATTGAATGTTAATTTCTCTAAGCCGCCTCCAACGGCGTTTTCGAGGATGACAGTACATCCAACCGGCCTCACAACCACGTGTAACCACGCCAGCCCAGGACCTCCACATCCAGCTTCTTCACCTACGGGATCGTCTGAGACAAGCTGCCCGGACAGCTGGTGAAACTGGGTTTGCACAACCAAAGAATTTCTGCACAAACAGTCTCAGGGAAGCGCATGTGTGGGTTGGTCGTCCTCACAGGGTATTGACCTGACTGTTCTAGAATGTAGGGCCCCGACCTCAGCGGGAAAATGCTCACCTTCAATGGCCACTGGAGAAGTAAGCTCTTCATGGATCAATCCCAGGTTAACTGTACCGAGCAGCTAGTAGACAGCGTGTATGGTGCTAAAAAACCATTTGAAAAGGTATACGTGACCAACAGATGCATATCTCTAGTCCCAGTTACATGAAATCCAAAGATAAGGGCCTAATGGATTTACTTAAATTGACTGATTTCCTTTTATGAACTAACTAGTGTTGCAAAGGGTCGGAAACTTTCTGGACAATTAACGGAATTTACCATGGGAAGTTAAGCCCGGGAATTTAGCTTATAACTATTTTTTGATCAATTTAAGCTAACAGTGAACCTTTTGGTTAAACTGTCCTCAATTCAATGGAATTGCAACCCTCTGCGTTCACAGTGCATTCTGCCATCACAAGGACAGCTGATTCTCAAGATCTTGCACACTAATGAGATGCTATTGAGCACACACTACTACACTGGAGACAAGGACTACATGCTTTCTGGTAAGTTTTGATTACAATACTGGGTGGGGTGAATATATTTAATGATATTGTTTTTGTCTAACTAGTAGCCTACAGCAAAGTGTGTTTAAATTATTTCTAACTTAAATTTCTGCTAGTTAGTGTTTGCTACCATGTGGGTTTTAGCTTGCTTGAGCCTGCTAACTGAGGAGTGTTAATTCACCCATTAAAACATTTATATTACAAAGGAGTTGTTTAATCTAACTGCTTAACTATTTATCTGTATATGGAATCGTATTTAGATTTTTTTTTACTAATCTTTACAGGAAAATTCCACGGGCATTATCTGATGTGTGGAGACATTTCACTGCAGCTAATTTAAAAGAAAAAGCTCTGTACATTTACAAATACTGTGCCAAATCATATGTGAAGAACGCAAATAAAGATGCAGAATCATCTGGCCAAGTGCATAAAGTTCCCTCAGCGCTCACAAGCAACCTCGAATAGAAGATGAGGGACTTCTGTCAGAGGTGAAAATGATGTATCAGACACCTTATAGATAGCAACAGCTCATGGTCCTCCTGGAATCAGAACCTCTTTTTTTAACTCAATGGAGGTACATTGTCAGAGAAATGATGAATGTCTTGCTCAAGCTGTGTCTGCAACTGGTTCACCTCTGACGCTCACAGGCAATATGTATTGAAAGAGATTTCTGAATGTTCTTCGCCCAGCATACACCCATCGAACCAGACATGCTCATCTACTCATTTGCTGGATGCAGAGTTCAGAATTCAAGTGAAGATCAAACAAATCATAGCGAAAGCAGACTATTGCAATCATCTCTGGTGGGTGGTCGAATGTTCGTGGGCAAGGAATAATTAACCACATCATTTCCACCCCTCAACCAGTATTCTACAAGAGCACAGACAAGGGACAACAGACACGCCGGTCTCTACACTGCAGATGAGCTGAAGGCAGTCAATGACCTTCGACCACAGAAGGTATTTGCACTGGTGACAGACAATGCAGTCACCATGAAGGCAAACATAAGGCTGCTTGCTCTAAAGTGGAGGGGTCCTACCCCCACATCACACCCATTGACTGTGCTGCTCATGCATGGAATCTGCTCCAGATTCCCCCTGTGGGGGAGGGGCGTGGGCCTGGGAGGGCCTAGGCATGGGTGGGCCTGGGAAGGCACAGGCCCACCCACCCAATCAGATGGAGAAAAAGCTACACAATAATGTAATATTATTACTAAAATACTCCCAACATTTACAGTGGGGCAAAAAAGTACACTGCTCAAAAAAATAAAGGGAACACAAAAGTAACACATCCTAGATCTGAATGAATTAAATATTCTAATTAAATACTTTATTCTTTACATAGTTGAATGTGCTGACAACAAAAATCACAAAATTGATCAATGGAAATCAAATTTATCAACCCATGGAGGTCTGGATTTGGAGTCACACTCAAAATTAAAGTGGAAAACCGCACTACAGGCTGATCCAAATTTGATGTAATGTCCTTAAAACAAGTCAAAATGAGGCTCAGTAGTGTGTGTGGCCTCCACGTGCCTGTATAACCTCCCTACAACGCCTAGGCATGCTCCTGATGAGGTGGCGGATGGTCTCCTGAGGGATCTCCTCCCAGACCTGGACTAAAGCATCTGCCAACTCCTGGACAGTCCTGTGGTGCAACGTGGCGTTGGTGGATGGAGTGAGACATGATGTCCCAGATGTGCTCAATTGGATTCATGTCTGGGGAACGGGCGGGCCAGTCCATAGCATCAATGCGTTCCTCTTGTAGGAACTGCTGACACACTCCAGCCACATGAGGTCGAGAATTGTCTTGCATTAGGAGGAACCCAGGGCCAACCGCACCAGCATATGGTCTCACAAGGGGTCTGAGGATCTCATCTCGGTACCTAATGGCAGTCAGGCTACCTCTGGCGAGCACATGGAGGGCTGTGCGGCCTCCCAAAGAAATGCCACCCCACACCATGACTGACCCACCGCCAAACCAGTCATGCGGGAGGATGTTGCAGGCAGCAGAACGTTCTACACGGCGTCTCCAGACTGTCACGTCTGTCACGTGCTCAGTGTGAACCTGCTTTCATCTGTGAAGAGCACAGGGCGCCAGTGGCGAATTTGCCAATCTTGGTGTTCTCTGGCAAATGCCAAACGTCCTGCACGTGTTGGGCTGTAAGCACAACCCCCACCTGTGGACGTCAGGCCCTCATACCACCCTCATGGAGTCTGTTTCTGACCGTTTGAGCAGACACATGCACATTTGTGGCCTGCTGGAGGTCATTTTGCAGGGCTCTGGCAGTGCTCCTCCTGCTCCTCCTTGCACAAAGGCGGAGGTAGCGGTCCTGCTGCTGGGTTGTTGCCCTCCTACAGCCTCCTCCACGTCTCCTGATGTACTGGCCTGTCTCCTGGTAGCGCCTCCATGCTCTGGACACTACGCTGACAGACACAGCAAACCTTCTTGCCACAGCTCGCATTGATGTGCCATCCTGGATGAGCTGCACTATCTGAGCCACTTGTGTGGGTTGTAGACTCCGTCTCATGCTACCACTAGAGTGAAAGCACTGCCAGCATTCAAAAGTGACCAAAACATCAGCCAGGAAGCATAGGAACTGAGAAGTGGTCAGTGGTTATCACCTGCAGAACCACTCCTTTATTGGGTGTCTTGCTAATTGCCTATAATTTCCACCTCAGTGTTGCTTCCTAAGTGGACAGTTTGATTTCACAGAAGTGTGATTGACTTGGAGTTACATTGTGTTGTTTAAGTGTTTGCTTTATTTTTATGACAGTGTATTTAGTCAGCCACCAATTGTGCAAGTTCTCCCACTTAAAAAAGACAGAGGCCTGTAATTTCCATCATAGGTACACTTCAACTATGACAGACAAAATGAGAGGAAAAAAATCCAGAAAATCACATTGTAGGACTTATGAATTTATTTGCAAATTATGGTGGAAAAATAAGTATTTGGTCAATAACAAAAGTTTCTCAATACTTTGTTATATACCCTTTGCTGGCAATGACAGAGGTCAAACATTTTCTGTAAGTCTTCACAAGGTTTTCACACACTGTTGGTATTTTGGCCAATTCCTCCATGCAGATCTCCTCTAGAGCAGTGATGTTTTGGGGCTGTTGCTGGGCACACGGACTTTCAACTCCCTCCAAAGATTTTCTATGGGTTTGAGATCTGCAGACTGGCTAGGCCACTCCAGGACCTTAAAATGAGTATTGCGAAGCCACTCCTTCGTTGCCCGGGTGGTGTGTTTGGGATCATTGTCATGCTGAAAGACCCAGCCACATTTCATCTTCAATGCCCTTGCTGATGGAAGGAGGTTTTCACTCAAAATCTCACGATACATGGCCCCATTCATTATTTCCTTTACACGGATCAGTCGTCCTGGTCCCTTTGCAGAAAAACAGCCCCAAAGCATGATGTTTCCACCCCCATGCTTCACAGTTGGTATGGTGTTCTTTGGATTCAACTCAGCATTCTTTGTCGTGTTTGGAGGACGAGTTGAGTTTTTACCAAAAAGTTATATTTTGGTTTCATGACCATATGACATTCTACCAATCTTCTTCTGGATCATCCAAATGCTCTTTAGCAAACTTCAGACGGGCCTGGACATGTACTGGCTTAAGCAGGGGGACACATCTGGCACTGCAGGATTTGAGTCCCTGGCAGCGTAGTGTGTTACTGATGGTAGGCTTTGTTACTTTGGTCCCAGCTCTCTGCAGGTCATTTACTAGGTCCCCCCGTGTGGTTCTGGGATTTTTGCTCACCGTTCATGTGATCATTTTGACCCCACGGGGTGAGATTTTGCGTGGAGCCCCAGATCGAGGGAGATTATCAGTGGTCTTGTATGTCTTCCTTTTCCTAATAATTGCTCCCACAGTTGATTTCTTCAAACCAAGCTGCTTACCTATTGCAGATGCAGTCTTCCCAGCCTGGTGCAGGTCTACAATTTTGTCTCTGGTGTCCTTTGACAGCTCTTTGGTCTTGGCCTGTCATAGTTGAAGTGTACCTATGATGAAAATTACAGGCCTCTCATCTTTTTAAGTGGGAGAACTTGCACAATTGGTGGCTGAGTAAATACTTTTTTGCCCCACTGTACATACACTTAACAGAATAGTTAGTGTTTTTCCAGTTGGCCTTGGTGCCCTGGCAGGTTGAGCACCTCGAAGGCCAAATGGCCTTGCACCTAAAATTCCAGGCCTGGTGTGCGTGCGGGTGGCCATGCCTGGAGGAAGACTTCACTTCTATTCTGAAGTTATATATTTCAGAGTGTCAACTCATTTTCTGTAACAATAACGACAAACTTCTCAGTGCAATAATCAACGCAAATGAACTACTGCATAATTTACCACATATCGCAAAAAGATAAGTCAATAGTTCACCGCATTCATCTTTTATGTAATCAAATACATACATAACGGAAGGCATTAATCAACCAATAGGTAAATAGCAATGTAAAGTTATCTACAAGCATGTACTGGGATAAGATAAGATACTTGCCTGTGATTTAGCATACTGAAACAAGGCCCACTAAATCCCACTTGTGTGAAAAACTGTGCCATACCCACTCGGTACCAAACATAACAAAACGGACTGAAACAGGGGAAACCTGGACTTGTCCAATAAGAAACGCTTGTTATTTTTCCATCGCAAAAATGTTTTGCTACAGTGTGCACTAATGAATACGATCCAGACATTTGGGGAATGAGGACACCCTTAGCAGTCTGAGCCATTAACAGACATTATTACGACACACATTAGAGTCCTCGTCCTGACCTCTACATGATCCCAGCCAGAAACAATGATTAGCCTTATGTAGTCGTTTGTACAGCGTATGACAACACATTACAGAAACAGAAAGCTAAATTTGACAAATGCCTTACAAAATAAAATGAGACATGCAAGTGAAATACAAAGCTACACTTTCATTCCCTCAGGGAGATTAATAAACCAACATAATGATTCACTTCCTCTTTACTGTAAACAGCACATCACTTCATGCCTGCTGTGAAGAGGTGAAGTCCCTCTCCCTCCCTCCCTCTCCACTCCAATTAAAAGAAAGATTGAGGACTTGGAAGACCTGAAATGGTAGAAAACAAATTGGATATAAACTGAGCTAGACAGAGGGGCTGTGTAGTTTCTGGCCAGAACCATAAAGACTTTCTTCTGCTTTCAGTCAGTCTGATTATGTTGCTGTAGAACAGCAGATAAACTACACATTCTGAGTTCTGACAACAGCAGAATACACTGAGGAACAACAGAAAGAGCAGGGTACTTCAGTGCTAGTATAGAAGACTACGACTTTCATGTGACTGAGGGTCCATCTTAGTGGAAGTAGTCTATACAGATTGGTTCAGTCTTCAGTCTTCTTCACTATGCCTAGTGTAACCTGTTTCAAGAAGCTAGAGGGCATGTAGCACATCACAGGAGAGGATTAAAAAAAAAAAAAAAAAAAAAAATTACCCCCTTTTTCTCCCCAATTTTGTAGTATCCTATTGTTTTTAGTAGCTACCATCTTGTCTCATAGGTTGAAACTCATGCGTCCTCCGATACACAACCCAACCAAGCCGCACTACTTCTTAACACAGCGCGCATCCAACCCGGAAGCCAGCCGCACCAATGTGTCGGAGGAAACACCGTGCACCTGGCAACCTTGGTTGGCGTGCACTGCACCCGGCACGCAACAGGAGTCGTTGGTGCGCGATGAGACAAGGATATCCCTACCGGCCAAGCCCTCCCTAACCCAGACGACGCTAGGCAAATTGTGAGTCGCCCCACGGACCTCCCGGTCGTGGCCGGTTACAACAGAGCCTGGGTGCGAACCCAGGGTCTCTGGTAGTACAGCGCCCTTAACCACTGTGGAACCCGGGAGGCAGGAGAGGCATTTTAAGTTATTTTAAATTGATTTTTTTTTACAAAAATGCCTTCGGGAACATGTGAGCTTTCATGTGCTTTAACAAACTTGTATGCCATCTGTAAATACGAATAACATTTAAATTATGAGCCTAGTTAGTTTATCCACAGAAGAATACAGGAACCTTCCCGCTAGCCATTGTCATGACGTTGGCATGGGGGTTAGGTTTATGACAAGTCATAAATACCTCTTCCCACTTTTTCCGTTCTCTACCCTACTGAGGTTACATTTGCAAAACCCTTGGTTAACATAGAGATTCAGGGAACATCAGAAGGTGTGGGGAAATTAACTATATTCTGGTAATCCGACCAATTGAACATGTGCTTTGGTACTTAATGAAAATTATGTCAGTTCGGTTGTCATCTGAGACATTCTCATCAATGATCAGATGACAAACTCTACAGTGGAAAGTCTACACAGAGTTATCAGATTCACATGGAATTGTTGTTCAATTTAAATGTTTGAATATTAAATTATTTGTGATGGGATGAAATGTGATTTTAGCTTCTAAAATGTGAGACAGGGCTCTGCTCAATCAGTGGTCCGCCCCTGTGAAGGGACATGGGCTATAAAACTTTTCAAACACGCCCTCCTCTCCCTTCCTATATAAGCCCTTGACGACAATATAACTTCCTATTCTGAGGATGTGAGGACAACGGTCCAATGTCAGAATGGTTAAGATAATAACTACAGAACGAAGCCAACATCAGCGTGAGCTTTGGTTGCGAATGGTATGAACTTTGAACTCTTATTCACTACAGAAGTGATACCTCCTAGCCATCGAGTTAGCAACAGCAGATGCAACGAGGGTTAGGAAGGAACAGACAGAGTATCCCGTCTATCACCCATCGACGTTACTACAAAAGTATTCAATTGACAACCAGAGACATTCTTCAAAGGACTCGGTTGGGCAACACGGCCTTTCATCTACCACCAACCTACCGAAGCGCAGCTCTGAGTAAATATTTATTGCATTTTCCTTTTCCAAATAGGCGTTAATTTAGAATGCATAAGATACTGTATGTATGATAGCACAGCTTCGCCTTTGTTCCTCAGTCTTCCCGCTCCTTCACTCAAACCCAGCCACTTTTCCTTTGTGTAACAAGCTGTCATATCTGTTCCGCCCACTAGGGACGTTTTCCTTTATGATGTAATTTGTAATCAAGTTATGATTTAATTATGTGTATGTGTAATTGTGTGATTAGTTAGGTATTTAGTAAATAAATAATTAAACCCAATTTTGTATTGCTGATTCAACTTGTTAGCCAGGTTTCGTGCAGATAACTAAGAATTTACAACTTTCAGATGAGACTTAATTAAGATGACGATTGATATTGACTGCTATTGATGTAAAATATTACTATGTCTTTAAGAGTTTATTCAGAAGATAACAGCTCTATAAATATTATTTTGTGGTGCCCGACTCTAGTTAATTACATTTACATGATTAGCTCAATCAGGTAATATTAATTACGGATAAATGATTTTATAGAATAGCATGTCATATCACTTAATCCGGCATAGCCAAAGACACGACACCATGATCGGCTAAGATAATGGATGGGCTGGACAGGCCAAGAAATGAGTTTGGATTAGTCTACCATGAAGCATGCTCCTGTCTATAACATCAGAGGCTCAGTATGTGTGGATAATCCTCTAACGCTGTTTGTTTGTTAAAGATATCATTAAGAATTGAAAAAAAAGTGTTCCATTGCTGCCTTGAGGTTAATAGCACTATAGACAAATTTCAGTGGGAAAACGTTGTGATGGACTACTTTTTGACGATTGTGATTCATTTTCAGCATGTAACAATGAGGAAATCCCTGATTTTAGTTTTTTTTTAAATTAGAAGAAAAGAAACAGCGAACAACAGTGGTTGTTATGAACAAGTTGCCCAAGTTTTTAAATCAGTGGAAGCTGAGAGATGAGAGAGGCTGTTGTATAAAAACACCTGTCTCCGGATTACATTTTCAAACAAATGGCAACTACATGACAGAGAAGCGGTCATCTATATAGACGGGGAAGAGTCTAGCTATATTTTTCAGATATTATACGTTTCTAATTTTGTCAGAAAGCGAATTTCATTGCAAGTTAAAGCATACTGTTAGCTAGCTAACATTAGCTGGCTCGCTGACTATCTAACGTTACATGTATGATCTGATTAGTAATATTATTGGCATCTCAGAACATTTGCATTGCTAGTTATAGCTTAATATTAGCTAGCTTGCTAACATTGAACTTAGTTGGTTATCTTTAGCTACCTGCAGATTCATGCGTGGTAGAATGAGTTGGGATTATGGTTCATTGTTTAGCTAGCTAGATGTTTAAACAAAAGGCTACTATGCAAGTAACCATTTCACTGTACCGTTTACACCTTTATCCCATGCATGTGCCAAATAAACTAAACTTGGATTGGGTTTTGATATAGTGCATGTTCACCAGAGACGGTGATGTGAAGAACAACCTGACCGGCACCAAAGTCAGATCAGGATACAGGCCAAAGACTAGTGTATTTTTACTACTACTTTATTCTTCTACTTACAGTCTTTAGTTGTTTACTAGACTACCGTATTCACTCTGTTCAGTACATGGCCTTACATATGAATCCTTAAAGAGATGGGTGGAGCTAAGGCTTAAGAGGGTGTCGACAATGCTGAATGGGTGTAGACAAATAAGAGCTCTCCAGTATGTGTACCAAAACATTCAAGGGCCATTTTCTAAAAAGTGGGGTTACAAGTTTATCAACTTTCAATGTAGAATTACTTTCCCATTGTTCCTCAACTGCAGTGGATGATATACCATTTTGTTGCTTTGAGTCTCCACTTTACACCAAAGTAAAATATTTTTAAAAACATTTCAAATTTTGCTACATAGGATCAAATCCAGGTGGTGGATCACCTCGTACTCCCCACACAGCAAAACTACTCTACTTCAACTGTAAGCCTTTCTGGATGTAAGCCTAGCTAGCCCTAACTATATATGTCAGCTGCTGACACAGACTCATCACCTGCTGTTCTGTTGACAGCACTAGTCTGTCTACCTACCAACACTATAAGCTACTGTGATGTCATCCTACAGGGAAAGACAGGATGTTTATGATCCTCCTCATAATAAACTCAGAGAGATACCCACTAATTATCAAAATCCAGAAAAGAGATATTACATTCTACAACCACCTAAAAGGATGTGATTCCCAAACCTTCCATAACAAAGCCATCACCTACAGAGAGATGAACCTGGAGAAGAAGCTCCTAAGCATGCTGGTCCTGGGGCTCTGTTCACAAACACAAACCATGAAAAAACAAAAAGATAATTACTTGACACATTGGAAATATATATATATATATTTTTAACAGAGTAAACTAGAATGCTACTTGGCCCTAAACAGAGAGGACTGACCCAAACTTAAGGAAAGCGTTTGACTATGTACAGACTCAGTGAGCATAGCCTTGCTATTGAGAAAGGCCACCGTCGGCAGACCTGGCCCACAAGAGAAGAGCTCTTAAGAGAAGGCAGGCTATGTGCACACTGCCCACAAAATGAGATGGAAACTGAGCTGCACTTCCAAACCTCCTGCCAAATGTATGACCATAGACACACAGTTCCCTAAGATTACACAGACCCACAAAGAATTAAAAAACAAACCTGATTTTGATAAACTCATCTACTGAGTGAAATTCCAGTGTGCCATCACAGCAGCAAGATTTGTGACCTGTTGCCACAAGAAAAGGGCAACCAGTAAAGAACAAACGGCATTGTAAATACAACCTATATTGACGATTATTTATTTTCCCTTTTGTACTTTAACTATTTGTACATGATTACAACACTGCGCACACACACACATTTCTTTATTCTTTTGGAACTTCTGTGAGTAATGTTTACTATTCATGTTTTAAATTGTTTATTATCGAATTCACTTGCTTTGGCAATGTTAACTATGTTTCCCATGCCAATATAGCTCCTTGAATTGGAGCAAGAGGAGCTGCTCTGATCAGAGCTGACAGGAAGAGTTAGGACTAGAGACCTGGTGCCATAAACTCCATGCTAGGTGAAAAAAAGAGAAAATTAAGAGAAAAAGAGAGAACCCCTGTTAAACAAACTCACATGCCTAAACTTCAGCACACAGTTACCTCCATATTACTGCTGTACAGGGCTCTAGTCCCATGGTCTACAGGAGCTCCCAGACCAACACACAGGCTAATGTTAGATCCCAAATGGCACCCTATTCCCTATATAGTGCACTACTTGCCCCCAGGGCCCAAAGGAACTAGTGCACTATGTAGGGAATAGGGTGCCATTGGGGATGCAGCCTATAGGCTACCACAGATCCTGAGCAGGCCAGGGTGCAGACCGGGATCCTGAAATGTTTTGTCTCTCAGTGCTTGAGACATGAAACAACCCCCACACACACACACACACACACACACACCCGGAGCAAACACAAGGAACAAAGTATGAAGACAATCATAGGCAAGAAACATCATACTGCCCCTAGCCTAGCACAGTTTTGTACATGTCCATAACTAATCAGCTTCAACCATGAGTCTGGTTCCTTTTAAGGTTTCTTTCTATCCACTACCTAGGGATTTGTTTTCCCTACAGCTGTAATCTCAGCGAGCTCTATAGAGCAGGGGTGTAAAATACACTATTATTATTATTTTTTTTAGATACTTTCTTGCTATGCCCCTGCTATAGAGACTAGGTAGCATTTGCGCATGGGTGTCCTAGAAAGATCAAATGCAGGGCGGCCTGGACAATAACTAGCTAGATCTATAATCCGGAACTCCGGATTGTATAATGGGTGGAAATCTGTAAAGAAACAGTCTGAGCCTACATTTATCTCCAAACCGGCACCTATAACTCGGCTTGGGTAGACTATCCGGATGGACAGACAAGGAGTTACGGATTAGATATGTCTTCAGTAACAGGTTAGACTGGCTGCTTCCCTGCAGTCAGCGTACCTCGCTCAGAGATCATAGGGTCGACGCTGACAGAACGGTTCTTACTGGACAGACCTCTCCTGTCTGGACTCCGAAACAGCTCTGGATACAACCTGACTCAACTGTCACTACACTATGCAAACGCCCTGCAATTACCTAATATAAATCAATGCCTTATACTGGGCCACAAGTGTTGTTGGCAACTATAATTTGGACATAATAAAAACAGGTAGGCTAGTGCATAGCTAACTAGCAAACAACAGATTCGAAGTAGAGGCCAACTGAATGTCTCAAAATGCATCGACCGAATGTGAACACAGGATAAATAGACAGTTAACAAAATTATAGCTTTAATAACAGAAAAGGTGAACAGACACATTTTCACCGCAATGTTAGTGTGTAATATTGGCATGACTTAGCAGCTAACGTTAGTTGTCCAACAACATGGTGGTAGACCAACAAACATGTCTTTAACTAGGTAGCAACACCATGCATATTTACAACAGCAAGCAAAGCATGTATTATGCCACTGCGTTGCTGATGGCTCGTAATATAATTTAATCGTTAAACTGTCTCGCTAGTTTTTTTTTCTTCAGGCTAGCTGCAAGAGCATTGCACACAGGCCCAGCTGTACACTTCCGACATGCAGCTCGATAAAGACAAAACAAAATAGCAACTTCATGCAAACACAAGAGTTGTTTCCCAATAAAATATAAATAAAAAATAATTTATATATTCTGTCGTTTACTGTGAGTGTGTTTTACCAGTTCTGCTCATGCGGGGTTCCCCATTCTGGTCTGTCTTCTGATTGTAAACAGGCGGATATGCTGGTGCACAGCTGATAGAACATGTGACCGGGGAGGTAATATCTTGAAGTGATCAATCATAACAAAAACAGGATGGGTTGAGGACCCATATTAAAATAGGAACCTTGGGATATGTTTCATTTATATTACATACTTCTACATCAAAACATAATCATGCAACACATCACTATCCTCTGTCATGTGATGAATGATGAGGATTATTTTATTACTTTATCTTGGCCAGGTCGCAATTGTAAATGAGAACTTGTTCTCAACTTGCCTACCTGGTTAAATAAAGGTGAAATAAAATAAATTAAACGTGTGTGATGATGGCCCACTTGCAAAGTGCATGTCTGTGAAGGCTAAAAGAGAATCTACAATGGTGAAATGGTTAAATGGTACATTAAGCACACTTGCCCATTGATTATTCCCAAACAGACTGAGGAACAATGCTTACATTGTTTTAGGGTTGGCAGCATAATAAGAGACAGCCCCTGAAGAGCCCCATAGCCACTAGCCCTCTGTAAGTAGAGCAGACAACTATTGTGTCAGATTGATATGTTTGTGTGTGTGTGTGTGTGTGTGTGTGTGTGTGTGTGTGTGTGTGTGTGTGTGTGTGTGTGTGTGTGTGTGTGTGTGTGTGTGTGTGTGTGTGTGTGTGTGTGTGTGTGTGTAAGCATGTGCAGGGTTGAATTCAAGAAATTTAAGCAGCCTATCAATCAATGTTTTTGAAACCAGTGGACAGCCGGTGAACAATGCACTCTTGGAACAGCTGCATTGTGTGGATTGAAGCCTATGGAATAAAATTGGGGCTTTTATTTCTCAATCCAATTCACGCTGATACAAAGTAAATAAATACATCCATAGCCCTATTGACTCTTAAATAATATAACTTTATAAATACCTCATGAGTTTAGTTCAACTGTCACACTCCATGAGAACCAAAATATAGACTTGTTTTATTCCAATGTTTGTAAAGACTGTAAATGTTCTGTGGCTCAGTTGGTAGAGCATGGCGCTTATAACGCCAGGGTAGTGGGTTCGATTCCCGGGACCACCCTTACGTAGAATGTATGCACACATGACTGTAAGTCGCTTTGGATAAAAGCGTCAGCTAAATGGCATATATTATTAGCCTCATAACATGGTTAAAACAATACTTCTGATATTGTGGAGGGTCAGTCCTTGCATCCATAGCTCTGTCTATTAATCTGAGAGTGGGTACATTTCTCCAGGCCCAACCCTCTGCATTTTATCAAAACAGAGGCGGGGCGACCGTTTAGTTATTATTTAATCTGTAGATTTGTCCTTTAAACAGCTGCATATTATCAAGATATCAAAATGTCACCAACAAAAAGGTAAACAATAGGCCTATAGCAAACGCAGCATATGGCATTCATTTTTCACATGTAAATAGCACTTTTCAGTAGTTCTCAAAGCAGGCCATTACATGAGCGCAGCATTTATTTTTCAACTCGAATCAAATGAGCCCAATCAGTCCTCCATGACAACAAAATCATAAACAACAGAGTAGGGCTGGCTAATAAGTCCTTAGTTTTGGGGTCATGCTCAGGTAAAACAATTTGGATAATCTATACTTCCATATTCCAAGTCCTGTTCTTGAAGATCAAGGGGTATAACATTTATTGGAATGACTGGAATTCTGATAGACTTTGTTTTTAATGTAAAGATATAATTTAACCATATTATTATATGTAGTAGAAAGTGATGGGTTAGAAGAAGCCTACATAACCTACCCATAAAGTAAAATTTAACATGCCAGCTATGCAAACTTTAACATTGATTTATCCTGCAATAGATGTCATTTAATTGGTAACATACATTTTTGTATTCTTCTAATGCCTCTTAAGGGGAAAGTAATCTAAAAGTAACTGAATGTAATCAGATTATGTTACTGAGTTTGGCTAATCAAAAAGTTACACTGATAAAAATGTTGGACAGGTAACTAGTAACTGTAATGGATTACATTTAGAAAGTAACCTACCCAACCCTGCGGGGGTGTATCTTTTTTCTCACTTATACAGTATAAAAGTTACATTCCAAATATTTCCAAAACTGTATCGCAAGTGAGGCGTTTTTGCATTTAGACAGAGCGTCGGGATTGTAGTTCACGAGGGAGCCAGCTGTGATCAGTACCATCAACTGAGAACCCAAGGGAGGCCAGTTTATGGCAAACTTACCCCTGTCTGGAGAGCAACGCGAGTATGGCAAACTTACCCCTATCTGGAGAGCAACGCGAGTATGGCAAGACAGGTATGAAAGATGTTATAAAAAACATTCCATTAAAGAGCAACTGAAGGCATTAAGGCATGAACAATTTCTCTGGTAGAAAGTGGATCATGTGGCATCGATGTTAGCCAGACACATTTATTCTAGTGTCAAAATTGACTACAAAGTGTAAATATGATCACTTTGGTCATAAAGTCAGTCTAGTTACACAATACCCCATACTGACAAAGCAATAACAGTTTATTTTATTTTAATTTTTGCAAATTTATTAAAAATAAAATTGTAAATATTACATTTACATAAGTATTCAGACGCTTTACTCAGACCTTTGTCAAAGCATCTTTGGCAGTGATTACAGCCTAGAGTCTTCTTGGGTATGAAGCTACAAGCTTGGCACACCTGTATTTGGGGACTTTCTCCCATTCTTCTTTGTAGATCCTCTCAAGCTCTGTCAGGTTGGATGGGGAGCATTGCTAGACAGCTATTTGAAGGTCTCTCCAACGATGTTCGATCAGGGTAAAGTCCGGGTTCTGGCTGGGCCACACAAGGACATTCAGAGATGTGTCCCGAAGCCACTCCTGCATCGTCTTGGCTGTGTGCTTAGGGTCGTTGTCCTGTTGGAAGGTGAACCTTCATACAAGGCTGAGGTCATGACGGCTCTGGAGCAGGTTTTCATCAAGGATCTCTCTGTACTTCGTTCCGTTCATCTTTGCCTCAATCCTGACTAGTTTCCCAGTCCCTGCCGCTGAAAAGCATCCCCACAACATGATGCTGCCACCACCATGCTTCACCGTAGGGCTGGTGCAAGGTTTCCTCCAGACGTGATTCAAGTGATGCTTGGCATTTAGGCCAAAGAGTTCAATCATGGTTTCATCAGATCAGAGAATCTTGTTTCTCATAGTCTGAGAGTCTTCAGGTGTCTTTTGTAAACTCCTAACAGGCTGTCATGTGCCTTTTACTGAGGAGTGGCATCCGTCTGGCCCCTCCACCATAAAGGCCTGATTGGTGGAGTGCTCCATATGGAAGGTTCTCCCATCTCCACAGAGGAACTCTGGAGCTCTGCCAGACTGACCATCGTGTTCTTGGTCACCTCCCTGACCATGGCCCTTCTCCCCCAATTGCTCAGTTTGGCTGGGGGGCCAGCTCGAGGAAGAGTCTTGGTGGTTCCAAACTTCTTCCATTCCATGATGGAGACCTTCAATGCTGCAGAAATGTTTTGATACCCTTCCCCAGATCTGGGCCTCGACACGATCCTGTCTCGGAGCTCTATGGACAATTCCTTCAATCTCGCGGCTTGGTTTTTGCTCTGACATGCACTGTCAACTGTGGGACCTTCTATAGACAGATCTGTGCCTTTCCAAATCATGTCTAATCAATTGAATTTACCACAGGTGGACTCCTATCAATTTGTAGAAACATCTCAAGGATGATTCATGGAAACATCACCTGAGCTCAATTTCGAGTCAATTTCGAGTCTCATAGCAAAGGCTCTGAATAGTTTTGTAAATTAGGTATCTCTTTATATGTGATTCTATGCTAACATGCTGACCACACCTCTCACGTTGCGTGTGTGTGTGCAAACGTTGCAAAATAAATGTACACATACATGTTATTCAATCATTGCACCCACTCTGCTCGCACGCATCAATGACCATTTGCGTAACCAGGCGCTAAAATAGAACTTGGTTCTATTTGTGACACTTGACGGGCTGCAAGTCCCGTCTCTCCGATGTCCTCATTGGTTTTTAGGAGCATATACCCACATGGGTGACTGCAACATGAACTGAGGTCCATACTCCAGTCCAGTTGGTAGAGGTTATACACCTTAAAGTTGGTTGCCAAGCACCATATAAAGTCCAAAGAAAAAGATGAAGCCTGAAGGAGGAGAGATTACTGGAAATTAACGTGGTTTACCCTTTTATCTGTGGATTAATTGTCGGAGGAGAGGACCTTGTGCATTTAAGTTAAAATAACAACCCAATGTTTATATCCTAGGACAAATTAGCTAGCAACAGCAAGCTAGCTAAATAGGACAAATTAGCTAGCAACAGCAAGCTAGCTAGCTAAATTTCCATAAATATTTCATGCTTTTCAGCCTGTCCCCAAATGAATATAGTTGGTTCAGAGTTTATTTTGATATTTCAACCTGCGTGTCCTGATCGCATCTATTGTGGGTGGACAAAATCAACATACGAACGGTCTGATCGGCATGTAAGAGACATGTAAGGTTTTTGGTGAGCAACTGAGCCACTGATAGAGAAACTGACACTGATTATCAAGAGCGGTTCTCAGACAAATCTAACTCATTAGTTCTGATTAAGATATGCTTAATGAGATAATTAGAGACAATTGATGATAATAGGAACAGAAGTCAATATGAAAATAAATGTAACGCACAAAGTTCGATGGAAGTTTATACATTTATAATTTTGAAAAACTTGAGGCAGTGTGTATGTGTGTGTGAGAGAGAGAGAGAAACCATTTGTATGGGGATTTATTTTTAAGATTGCTTTTGACAAGTGTTGATGATACTTCAATGCTGATGGTGCTTCATACTTCTCAGAGTTGACTGCTTGGTGACAGCCATGAAAGTTATCACAGCCATGAAGGTCATCACAGTAAAAGGCAATGAGTCTCCAGTCCATTAAGAACCTCAGTAATGTCTGATGGGAGAGAGTAAGGGGGGAGGGTCATTAACCTGTCCTGCATTAAGAGTACTACAGGAGGATGTTGATATGGGAGGGGGAGATGGGGCAGCGTAACGAAACAACAATGTCTAATCATCATCATCATTACCATCGTAATAATAATCAGGAGCGCTGCATTTTCAGAAACGCCATTAACGTTATTATCGCTAATATTACCGATGACGAGGATTCCACGGGCCCTGATTGGCCCCGGTAGAGATGTCGTCATGGTAACAGATGACAGAATGCCGCAAATCTTTATTGAATTATGCTAAAAGACATTCAGAGCAAATGGGGCTTGAACGATTCACTATCTGGTGAAGAATAGCAATGGGCAACATCATGGAGCAGAAGAACATAGAGAGAGAGAGACATAATGAAAGAGAGACAGAGATAGACAGTGGCAGACAGAGATAGACAGTGGCAGACAGAGATAGACAGTGGCAGACAGAAAACTGAGAGGCACTAACCTATGTCCAACAAGACACAGATTCACTCAGACAGAAAGCACCAACATTTTACAAGGTGACAGACTATAACTAAATAAAGCTGATAAACTGTGCATTCAATCTATTTAAAGTTTTAGGCCTACAATTAAACACCTGTATCTATTAATGCTCTGTCTGAGACTTACAGATAGTTTGAGCATTGAAGTAGTTGAACATAGTGCATGATGGAAAACGTGTTAATCTGACAACAACATCCAACTCAGCCAGTGGCAATTTTATTTTTTCATTTTTTATTTCACCTTTATTTAACCAGGTAGGCTAGTTGAGAACAAGTTCTCATTTGCAACTGCGACCTGGCCAAGATAAAGCATAGCAGTGTGAACAGACAACACAGAGTTACACATGGAGTAAACGATTAACAAGTCAATAACACAGTAGAAAAAAAAGGGGAATCTATATACAATGTGTGCAAAAGGCATGAGGAGGTAGGCGAATAATTACAATATTGCAGATTAACACTGGAGTGATAAATGATCAGATGGTCATGTACAGGTAGAGATATTGGTGTGCAAAAGAGCAGAAAAGTAAATAAATAAAAACTGTGGGGATGAGGTAGGTGAAAATGGGTGGGCTATTTACCAATAGATTATGTACAGCTGCAGCGATCGGTTAGCTGCTCAGATAGCTGATTTTTGAAGTTGGTGTGGGAGATAAAAGTCTCCAACTTCAGCGATTTTTGCAATTCGTTCCAGTCACAGGCAGCAGAGTACTGGAACGAAAGGCAGCCGAATGAGGTGTTGGCTTTAGGGATGATCAGTGAGATACACCTGCTGGAGCGCATGCTACGGATGGGTGTTGCCATCGTGACCAGTGAACTGAGATAAGGCGGAGCTTTACCTAGCATGGCCTTGTAGATGACCTGGAGCCAGTGGGTCTGGCAACGAATATGTAGCGAGGGCCAGCCGACTAGAGCATACAAGTCGCAGTGGTGGGTAGTATAAGGTGCTTTAGTGACAAAACGGATGGCACTGTGATAAACTGCATCCAGTTTGCTGAGTAGAGTGTTGGAAGCGATTTTGTAGATGACATCGCCGAAGTTGAGGATCGGTAGGATAGTCAATTTTACTAGGGTAAGCTTGACAGCGTGAGTGAAGGAGGCTTTGTTGCGGAATAGAAAGCCGACTTGATTTGATTTTCGATTGGAGATGTTTGATATGGGTCTGGAAGGACAGTTTGCAGTCTAGCCAGACACCTAGGTACTTATAGGTGTCCACATATTCCACAAGGTCGGAACCATCCAGTGTGGTGATGCTAGTCGGCATGCGGGTGCAGGCAGCGATCGGTTGAAAAGCATGCATTTGGTTTTACTAGCATTTAAGAGCAGTTGGAGGCCACGGAAGGAGTGTTGTATGGCATTGAAGCTCGTTTGGAGGTTAGATAGCACAGTGTCCAATGACGGGCCGAAAGTATATAGAATGGTGTCGTCTGCGTAGAGGTGGATCAGGGAATCGCCCGCAGCAAGAGCAACATCATTGATATATACAGAGAAAAGAGTCGGCCCGAGAATTGAACCCTGTGGCACCCCCATAGAGACTGCCAGAGGACCGGACAGCATGCCCTCCGATTTGACACACTGAACTCTGTCTGCAAAGTAATTGGTGAACCAGGCAAGGCAGTCATCCGAAAAACCGAGGCTACTGAGTCTGCCGATAAGAATATGGTGATTGACAGAGTCGAAAGCCTTGGCAAGGTCGATGAAGACGGCTGCACAGTACTGTCTTTTATCGATGGCGGTTATGATGTCGTTTAGTACCTAGTACCTTGAGTGTGGCTGAGGTGCACCCGTGACCGGCTCGGAAACCAGATTGCATAGCGGAGAAGGTGCGGTGGGATTCGAGATGGTCAGTGACCTGTTTGTTGACTTGGCTTTCGAAGACCTTAGATAGGCAGGGCAGAATAGATATAGGTCTGTAACAGTTTGGGTCCAGGGTGTCTCCCCCTTTGAAGAGGGGGATGACTGCGGCGGCTTTCCAATCCTTGGGGATCTCAGACGATATGAAAGAGAGGTTGAACAGGCTGGTAATAGGGGTTGCGACAATGGCGGCGGATAGTTTCAGAAATAGAGGGTCCAGATTGTCAAGCCCAGCTGATTTATACAGGTCCAGGTTTTGCAGCTCTTTCAGAACATCTGCTATCTGGATTTGGGTAAAGGAGAACCTGGAGAGGCTTAGGCGAGGAGCTGCGGGGGGGCCGGAGCTGTTGGCCGAGGTAGGAGTAGCCAGGCGGAAGGCATGGCCAGCCGTTGAGAAATGCTTGTTGAAGTTTTCGATAATCATGGATTTGTCGGTGGTGACTGTGTTCCCTAGCCTCAGTGCAGTGGGCATCTGGGAGGAGGTGCTCTTGTTCTCCATGGACTTCACAGTGTCCCATAACTTTTTGGAGTTGGAGCTACAGGATGCAAACTTCTGCCTTAAGAAGATGGCCTTAGCTTTCCTGACTGACTGCGTGTATTGGTTCCTGACTTCCCTGAACAGTTGCATATCGCGGGGACTATTCGATGCTATTGCAGTCCGCCACAGGATGTTTTTTGTGCTGGTCGAGGGCAGTCAGGTCTGGAGTGAACCAAGGGCTGTATCTGTTCTTAGTTCTGCATTTTTTGAACGGAGCATGCTTATCTAAAATGGTGAGGAAGTTACTCTTAAAGAATGACCAGGCATCCTCAACTGACGGGATGAGGTCAATGTCCTTCCAGGATATCCGGGCCAGGTCGATTAGAAAGGCCTGCTCACAGAAGTGTTTTAGGGAGCGTTTGACAGTGATGAGGGGTGGTCGTTTGACTACTGCACCGTAGCGGATACAGACAATGAGGCAGTGGTCGCTGAGATCCTGGTTGAAGACAGCGGAGGTGTATTTGGAGGGCCAATTGATCAGGATGACGTCTATGAGGGTGCCCTTGTTTACAGATTTAGGGTTGTACCTGGTGGGTTCCTTGATGATTTGTGTGAGATTGAGGGCATCTAGCTTAGATTGTAGGACTGCCGGGGTGTTAAGCATATCCCAGTTTAGGTCACCTAACAGAACAAACTCTGAAGCTTGATGGGGGGCAATCAATTCACAAATGGTGTCCAGGGCACAGCTGGGAGCTGAGGGGGGTCGGTAGCAGGCGACAACAGTGAGAGACTTATTTCTGGAGAGAGTAATTTTCGGAATTAGTAGTTCGAACTGTTTGAGTATGGACCTGGAAAGTATGACATTACTTTGCAGGCTATCTCTGCAGTAGACTGCAACTCCTCCCCCTTTGGCAGTTCTATCTTGACGGAAGATGTTATAGTTGGGTATGGAAATCTCTGAATTTTTGGTGGCTTTCCTGAGCCAGGATTCAGACACGGCAAGGACATCAGGGTTAGCAGAGTGTGCTAAAGCAGTGAGTAAAACAAACTTAGGGAGGAGGCTTCTGATGTTGACATGCATGAAACCAAGGCTTTTTCGATCACAGAAGTCAACAAATGAGGGTGCCTGGGGACATGCAGGGCCTGGGTTTACCTCCACATCACCCGCGGAACAGAAAAGGAGTAGTATGAGGGTGCGGCTAAAGGCTATCAAAACTGGTCGCCTAGAGCGTTGGGGACAGAGAAAAAGAGGAGCAGGTTTCTGGGCATGGTAGAATATATTCAAGGCATAATGCGCAGACAAGGGTATGGTGGTGTGCGGGTACGGCGGAGGTAAGCCCAGGCACTGGGTGATGATGAGAGAGGTTTTATCTCTGGACATGCTGGTTGTAATGGGTGAGGTCACCGCATATGTGGGAGGTGGGAGAAAGGAGGTATCAGGGGTATGAGGAGTGGGACTAGGGGCTCCATTGTGAACCAAAACAATGATAACTAACCTGAGCAACAGTATACAAGGCATATTGACATTTGAGAGAGACATACAGCGAGGCATACAGTAATCACAGGTGTTGAATTGGGAAAGCTAGCTAAAACAGTGGGTGAGACAACAGCTAATCAGCTAGCATAACAACAGCAGGTAAAATGGCATTGACTAGGCAACAGGGCCGACAGATAAAACAAACAAGCAGAATGGAGTACCGTGATTAATGGACAGTCCAGCGTGCATCAGCTATGTAGCCAAGTGATCAGAGTCCAGGGGCAGCGGTGGATGGGGCAGGGGGGCTGGACTGGCGAGTGTTATCCAGGTTAAAAAACTAACAATGACTAAATAGCTTGTAGCTAGTTAGCTGCTTAGCTTCTGGAGGTTCTTGAGTGTGTTCTAAAAATAAAAAATAATAGCGATTCCGTATCACATTGGGTGAGGCAGGTTTCCGGAAGGTACAAACAAATTTTAAAAAATCGGGAAGAGATAGAAAGTACATATGGGCCACTGCGTGTTTGGGACGCGGCGATGCAGACGGTTAACAGGCCTGTGCTAACAAGCTAACAGATTAGCAGGCCGGGGTAAACAAGGTAGTAGTTAGCGGACCTGGGCTAAACAAGCTAGCAGTTAGCATGCCAAATTAGCAAGCAAGGAGATAGCGAGGGCTAGAGAGTTAGCCTTTGGAGGACGTCGCGATGGGGTGAGTATGTTTATTCCTCTTCATCCAGTGACATCGATAGAATGGCCGTGGTATTGTAGCCCAGGAGTATGCTCGGAGCACAGGAGCTCTGGCCGGGCTAGCTTCAAGCTACGTGGGTGGAAACGCTAGCCAGGAGTAATCAACCAGGGTTGCGGTTTAGCTCGATAGCTAGTTGTGAAGATCCAGCTGAAAAATGTTCCGTTTGCGGTGGGAATCCGGGGATAAAAAAATAAATAGGTCCGTTATGCTCTGGTTAGCGTCGCGTTGTTCGAACTGGCGAGAGCTTTCCGAGCTAAAGGTTAGCTGATGACCGGTTAGCTGAAGACCGCTAGCATAGCTGGTGGTTAGCTGGCTAGCTTCAGTTGAGGGGTTCCGGTTCCGAAGTAAATATAAATACTTTAGGAAAACATTGGGTGAGGCGGGTTGCAGGAGAGTATTTGGAAGCTTAGGTTTAGCAAAATGTTTTTAAAGATATGCGAAGAAAAATATCTAAAACGAAAAAGAGACGATATTTACAGAGATACGATACGACAGGACGACTTACTGCTACGCCATCTTGGAATCTTTTTGATCCCCAACTGGTTTTTTGTTGTTGTTGTTTTTCGTTGCCTGTCTTGCATGTTATTTTGCCATTAATACGATGCCCCTTGAATTTGTACACATTTTGTTACATTACAGCCTTATTATAAAATGGATTAAATAAATAAACTCCTCACTAATCTACACACAATACCCCATAATGACAAAGTGAAAACCGTTTGGGTCTGAAAAGGGTCTGAAAACCATTCAGACCCTTTGCTATGAGACTCGAAATTGAGCTCAGGTGCATCCTTTTTCCAGTGATCATCCTTGAGCTGCTTACACAACTTTATTGGAGTCCACCTGTGGTAAATTCAATTGATTGTACATGATTTGTAAAGGCACAAGAGCTGTTTGTCGGGAGCTTCATGAAATGGGGTTCCATGGCCGAGCAGCCGCACACAAGCCTAAGATCTCCACACGCAACGCCATGCAAGACAAAGATCAATACACAAGCCTAAGATCACCAAAGCTCGCCACCATTGGACTCTGGAGTAATGGAAAGGCGTTCTCTGGAGTGATGAATCACGCTTCACCATGTGGCAGTTTGACGACTAATCTGGGTTTGGCAGATGCCAGGAGAAAGCTACCTGCTCCAGTGCATAGTGCCAACTGTGTAGTTTGGTGGAGGAGGAATAATGGTTTGGGCTAGAGCCCTTAGTTCCAGTGAAGGAAAATCTTAAAGCTACAGCATACAATGACATTCTAGACAATTCTGTGCATGACAATGCCCCCGTGAACAAAACGAGGTCCATACAGAAATTATTTGTTGAGATCGGTGTGAAAGAACTTGACTGCCTGCACAGAGCCCTGACCTCAGCCCCATTGGATACCTTTGGGATAAATTGGAACGCCGACTAGAATTCAGGCTTAATCGCCTAACATTAGTGTCCGACCTCAATGCTCTTTTGGCTGAATGAAAGCATTGCCCCACAGCAATGTTCCAACATCTAGTGGAAAGCCTTCTCAGAATATATGGAGGATGTTATAGCAGCAAAGGGGGGACCAACTTCATATTAATGCCCATGATTTTGGAATGAGATATTCGACTTTTGGTCATGTAGTGCATCACTAAACTAAACTATGACCTCCGCCCTAGGGTAGTTGCGCAAAGCGAGTTTTGTCCCTCTCCTTCCGAGCATTAGAAGTGTGTGTCTGAACGAGATGATCTAAAACACAACCTATATTTCCTCACTGATTCTGTATCATGCCAGTGTAATACGAGAATGGGAGGGTAGGGTTGTTGCCAAAAAATATGTTAGTCCATCATCAGATTGATAAACCACAAAGTTGAGGTTGTGGAGACATCACCAATCTATGAAAAACACTGCACTACTGCTCCTTAATGACGTTGGATACCATTAGTCTAACTCTATCCCTACAACCCTGTTTCACCTGTCCTCGTTCTTGTCTCCACCCCCTCCAGGTGTCGGTTGTTTTCCCCAGTGTATTTATCCCTGTGTTTCCTGTCTCTTTGTTCGTCTTGCACGTTCCAAGTCAACCAGCGGTTTTCCCGTTCACCTGCTTTTTGCTATTCTCCCTTTTCCTAGTCCTCTCAGTTTTTGACCCATGCCTGTTTCTGGACTCTGTACCCGCCTGCCTGACCATTCTTCCTGCCTTGACCACGAGCCTGTCTGCCACTCTGTACCTCCTGGACTCTGATCTGGTTTTGACCTTTTGCCTGTCCACAACTATTCTCTTGCCTACTCCTTTTGGATGAATAAACATTGTAAGACTCCAACCATCTGCCTCCTGTGTCTGCATCTGGGTCTCGCCTTGTGCATTGATACTCATGAGTGATGTTGGACACCATTCCTCTAACCTTACAGCCATGCTGCACCACTGCACTACCATAGGTGCTATCTAGAGCCTAAAATTATTCTTCAGCTGTCCCCATTGAAGAACCCTTTTGGGTTCCATGTAGGACCCTTTCCACAAAGAGTTCTATGTGGAACCAAAAAAGGTTCTCCCTGGAATCCAAAAGGTTTCTCCTATGGGGACAGCCAAAGAACCCTCGTGGAACTATTTTTTCTAAGAGTGCATTACTCATGCTCAATCAACTATTGTTGATTGAAATGTTGGCTAGTTGCACTCAATGATATCAAAGGTAACATTATTGTTCTTTGAACTGGTCAGAGTAAAAAAACAGTGTGTGTGTTAATAGTGTATATCAGAGTGTCTCCTTTCTGCTCCAAAGTGAGCTTTTAACGTCCTCAACAGAACGATCGAGAATAATAAGACGTTATTAGATATATATGAAGTAAGCTATATGCTAATGTATGACTAATGAAAGTCATTTGATCTATTAACTGTAATTTGGCCGTGTTCTACTTCTCGCTCTTCTACAGCAGAGTTTATAGAAAGAAATTAGAGGCAGTTTGTCTCACGCATTAGTCTTTCTGTGCACAACGCATAACATAAACCCTGAATTAATATATGAGAAATTATCTTTGAAAATTATGATTTACTCTCGGGAGAGAAAGGTTTATTAAAATACGCAAAAAATAATCTAAAGAGAGAAAACGTGCAGTTGATTAAAGAGTCCTCGCCTTGAACAACATTAAAGAATAATTAAGATGATTTCACTTCATAGGCCTATGCAGTGGCAGTTATTGTGTGGAGGTGTTTTTAAAAAGTCTAATTGCTTCTCTGAAGGACTTAATCTCGTATGAATGGTGTTTAAATATATCATGTGATATGATTTATTTGAAAAAAAATATTAAAACCCCCGAACAACCAGTCTGGCTTGAGAGGAGGGCGCAGTCAGTCAGTCTGTCAGACAAGCCAGGAAATTTTCATCAGGGCCCATCGTTTTGTCAGACGTTTTCAGATCCTCCATAGTAGCTGATTCTCTGTAGGTAGCTGATCCTCCATAGTAGCCGTTCCTCCGTAGGTAGCTGATCCCCCATAGTAGCCGTTCCTCCGTAGGTAGCTGATCCCCCATAGTAGCTGATTCTCCGTAGGTAGCTGATCCTCCATAGTAGCCGTTCCTCCGTAGGTAGCTGATCCCCCATAGTAGCCGTTCCTCCGTAGGTAGCTGAGCCCCCATAGTAGCTGATTCTCCGTAGGTAGCTGATCCTCCATAGTAGCCGTTCCTCCGTAGGTAGCTGATCCTCCATAGTAGCCGTTCCTCCGTAGGTAGCTGATCCTCCATAGTAGCTGATTCTCCGTAGGTAGCTGATCCTCCATAGTAGCCGTTCCTCCGTAGGTAGCTGATCCCCCATAGTAGCCGTTCCTCCGTAGGTAGCTGATCCCCCATAGTAGCCGTTCCTCCGTAGGTAGCTGATCCCCCATAGTAGCCGTTCCTCCGTAGGTAGCTGATCCCCCATAGTAGCCGTTCCTCCTGATCCCCCATAGTAGCCGTTCCTCCGTAGCTGATCCCCCATAGTAGCCGTTCCTCCGTAGGTAGCTGATCCCCCATAGTAGCCGTTCCTCCGTAGGTAGCTGATCCCCCATAGTAGCCGTTCCTCCGTAGGTAGCTGATCCCCCATAGTAGCCGTTCCTCCGCTGAGACTCTATATCATCTACTGCATCCTTATGTAATACATGTATCGCTAGCCACTTTTACTATGCCACTTTGTTTACATACTCATATGTATATACTGTACTCGATGCCATCTACTGTATCTTGCCTATGCTGCTCTGTACCATCACTCATTCATATATCTTTATGTACATATTCTTTGTCCCCTTATACACAGTGTAAGACAGTAGTTTTGGAATTGTTAGTTAGATTAGTTGTTGGTTATTACTGCATTGTCAGAACTAGAAGCACAAGCATTTCGCTACACTTGCATTAACATCTGCTAACCATGTGTATGTGACAAATCAAATTTGATTTGATTTGATATATTGAAGCAACATCAAGACATCAGTCAAGTTAAAGCTTGGTCACAAATGGGTCTTCCAAATGGACAATGACCCCAAACATACTTCCAAAGTTGTGGCAAAATGGCTTAATGACAACAAAGTCAAGGTATTGGAGTGGCCATCACAAAGCCCTGACCTCGATACGACAGAACATTTGTGGGCAGAACTGAAAAAGCATGAGCGAGCAAGCGGACCTACAAACTTGACTCAGTTTCACCAGCTCTGTCAGGAGGACTGGGCCAAAATTCGCCCAATTTATTGGGTTCACCCTCTCTACTATTATTCTGACATTTCACATTCTTAAAATAAAGTGTTGATCCTAACTGACCTAAGACAGGGACTTTTTACTAGGATTAAATGTAAGGAATTGTTAAAAACTGAGTTGAAATGTATTTGGCTAAGGTGCATGTAAAATTCAGACTCAACTGTTATTTTCAAGGGAATAATAACTGAGCAGGTGTGAACATGTCAGAAAAAAGATGCCCGTCTACCTCTTAGTCTGTTTGGGAAAAAACAGCTTAGATTGAAAATAATATTTGTAACCATAGATACCACAGAAAAAACATCCAAATCTACAGTAGCTCCATTTTATAAGTGTTTAATGTGTGACAAAGCAAATCATAAATCACAGGTATAAATACAAAATTAATTAACATCCACATTCATTGCATTTCTGAACAGATAAATTATTAAAGATGTTAAAAACAACCACTTCAATCAAGTTGCTCATAAATCGATGGAATTAACTATTTTAAAACAAATACATTTTTACAAAGAAGGTAGGTTAAATCAAAGGCAGTTATACACACACATTATTTGCATATTAGCCTTTTCTTCTACAGTTGACCAACTGAAGTATTAAATTGCATGAGTGAAATAATTTGCATACACAATTTGAGAGAAGCCACTCAAATATGTTGATTGTTGACCATAAAATACCTTAAGACAATTGATTTTACCGTCAGTCAAAGAGACACCTAAAAGTGGACGTTGTGACAGAAAGATATAAGAAAGCATAGTTGAGTTTGGTGACAGAGAAAGAAATCAAAACAAACTATTCACATTTCAGTATCATCAGAATCCAGAGAGGACGATCTAGCCATCGGACCAGGTGGGTAGTGACGCATACTACAAGGCATTTGTTGGCATAATGTGTTTAAAATGGGATCCTCAACAGTTAAAATATCTTGTGTAACTACATAGTCCTTTATTTCAATATTTCATTACAAATAAGGGAATCACCTATTATGACACATCATTACTACAGTTCTTCAGAAATGGGGAATATTATTTTTTGCAGTAGCGTAGTGAAAATATCTAGTTGAGTCATTGGGTTAGAGGGGACAACTAGTGGTTGGGGCCATGCTATTCATCAGAGTCATGTGGTTGGGTTGTCTCCGGCTGTGATTGGATAGAGTCATGTTGCTCCTCCTCCTTTAGGGTGACGACGGTGTTAGTCTGGGTGCTCACATCCAACTCTTTCCCCCCCTCCCACTCTATTACCTCTTCCCCCTCCATGTCCTCTCCACCTATCTGTCCAGTGGGATCTACGGCTCCTCCTTCTTCCTTCTCCCCTGTAGTTCTGTCAGGCTGGGTTGGGCCTGCTCCAATACAGAAGAGCAGGTCCTGGTCCCTGTGGTTCTGGCTGGGAAGTTGGTTGTGGTGGATCTCACTGTAGTCCTGTCTATGGTTCTGGTGTGTGTAACTATGGTGGTGGCAATGGAAGAAGCTGAGGATGGTGTGTTTTGGCAGGCCCAGCTGGGCTGACAGGGTGTGGACAGCCTCCTCGTCTGGGTTCAGACCCACGTCCTGGATGAAGCTCTGCAGGATCCCCTGCGCCTCCCGGGACACCCGAAACCCCTCACCATTACGCCCGCCATTGCCCTCCCCGTTACTCTGTCTGGCCCCCGACCAACCTCCCTCGCCCCCTTCCTTGTCACTACTACCCTCAGCCCTACTCCTATTGCCCAGACCAGTAATGTCCTCTACCCTCCCATCAACCTTACTACCCCCTAACCAGGTCTTCAGTTGGCCCCCACCCCCCTCATTCTCGGCTTGTGATGCTGTGGACGGTTGTCGTGGAGGCAGGCGAGGCCCCGCCTGGGGCTGCAAGGGCTGCTGGGACCGAGGGGTCAGGAGTCGTTGATGGTGTTGCTGTGGCAATGGGGAGTGGCGTTGGAGCTGGTGGAGACAGATGGAAGTGAAGTTCTAAACAAACAAATGGGAGCTGATGGCTGTGTTACAGGAGGACCAAACTACACGTATCAACACTATCGTCAAACAGCTACACAACTCTACATTCAATTATCTACATACGCATGTGTAACGCATGTACATTAACGGAGTAGAATTATGTGTTTGTGTTGTGTGTGCGCTTCCATCCGTATACGTGTAGGCTATACCGGGTAGACTGACCGGTGTGTAGTCATTGACTAGCTGTGTGAGTCTGTCTCTCCAAAGTTGTTTTTGTGTTTGTGTTGACTGTGTATGAGTGTGTCTATGTACAGATGTAGGATCTTAATTTGACCAGCATTGTCGTAGCAAAACAATCCTGCAGCAACTGGATTTGAATGTTTAGTCAATAATGTTGCTTGATCGGTGGTTAGGCTATTAGTTGGCTAAAATTAAACGACATGAAAAGTGCATTACTGTTAATATGACCGTGTGGTAGTGCAGGTTTTCAGTGAATTTATGTATATCAAAAAAACTAATTGGCATTTGTTGCAGCGCAGGAAAATTCTCAGCAACAACATAGTGATTAAATTAAGATCCTACATCTGTCCAGGCTATTTAGAGTAGACTGACCAGTGTGTTTTTGTTGACTTGCTGTATCAGTCTGTCTGTACAGTGTTGCTGCAGAGCGTTGCTCTCCTGTTCGTAGATGGCATCTCGCTCCGTCTGGGCCAGACTCAGGAAGCGCCTGATCATACACAGGTTCTCCCACAGGGTCCGGTTCTCTGGGGACGGATACTCCTTCCAGCGCAGCAGCTCACACAGCCAGCCCTGCAGAACACATATCAGAACCCAGTCAGAGAAACCATAGAAAAGGAACCTTTTCAGAACCCCTTCAATAAAATAAAATGTTATTTGTCACATGCTTTGTAAGCAACAGGTGTAGACTAACAGTGAAGTGCTTACTTACTGGCCCTTCCCAACAATGCAGAGAGAGAAAAGAGAAAAAATAGAAAAGTAAAACACGTAATAACAAAAGTAATAGATACACAATGAGTAACAATAACTTGGCTATAAACACGAGGTACCTGTACCGAGTCGATGTGCAGGGGTACGAGGTAATAACTTGGCTATATACACGAGGTACCTGTACCGAGTCGATGTGCATGGGTACGAGGTAATAACTTGGCTATATACACGAGGTACCTGTACCGAGTCGATGTGCAGGGGTACGAGGTAAAAACTTGGCTATATACACGAGGTACCTGTACCGAGTCGATGTGCTGAGGTACGAGGTAATAACTTGGCTATATACACGAGGTACCTGTACCGAGTCGATGTGCTGAGGTACGAGGTAATAACTTGGCTATATACACGAGGTACCTGTACCGAGTCGATGTGCTGAGGTACGAGGTAATAACTTGGCTATAAACATGAGGTACCTGTACCGAGTCGATGTGCATGGGTACGAGGTAATAACTTGGCTATATACACAAGGTACCTGTACCGAGACGATGTGCAGGGGTACGAGGTAATAACTTGGCTATAAACATGAGGTACCTGTACCGAGTCGATGTGCAGGGGTACGAGGTAATACCGTGGCTATATTCCTGAGGTACCTATACCGAGTCGATTTGCTGAGGTACGAGGTAATGAGGTAGATATGTACATATTACTAGGAACAAAGTGACTAGGCAACATGATAGATAATTAACGGTAGCAGCAGTGTATGTGATGAGTCAAAGTTAGTGCAAAAAGAGTCAATGCAGATATTGGTGCTCTGTTCAGGAGCCTTTTGGTCCCAGACTTGGTGCTCTGTTCAGGGTCCTTTTGTTCCCAGACTTGGTGCTCTGTTCAGGAGCCTTATGGTCCCAGACTTGGTGCTCTGTTCAGGAGCCTTTTGGTCCCAGACTTGGTGCTCTGTTCAGGAGCCTTTTGGTCCCAGACTCGGTGCTCTGTTCAGGAGCCTTTTGGTCCCAGACTCGGTGCTCTGTTCAGGAGCCTTATGGTCCCAGACTCGGTGCTCTGTTCAGGAGCCTTATGGTCCCAGACTCGGTGCTCTGTTCAGGAGCCTTATGGTCCCAGACTCGGTGCTCTGTTCAGGAGCCTTATGGTCCCAGACTCGGTGCTCTGTTCAGGAGCCTTATGGTCCCAGACTCGGTGCTCTGTTCAGGAGCCTTATGGTCCCAGACTCGGTGCTTTGTTCAGGAGCCTTATGGTCCCAGACTCGGTGCTCTGTTAAGGAGCCTTATGGTCCCAGACTCTGTGCTCTGTTAAGGAGCCTTATGGTCCCAGACTCGGTGCTTTGTTCAGGAGACTTATGGTCCCAGACTCGGTGCTTTGTTCAGGAGCCTTTTGGTCCCAGACTCGGTGCTCTGTTCAGGAGCCTTTTGGTGCCAGACTTGGTGCTCTGTTCAGGAGCCTTTTGGTGCCAGACTTGGTGCTCTGTTCAGGGGCCTTTTGGTCCCAGACTTGGTGCTCTGTTCAGGGGCCTTTTGGTCCCAGACTTGGTGCTCTGTTCAGGGGCCTTTTGGTCCCAGACTTGGTGCTCTGTTCAGGGGC